>NW_025317398.1:0-148724 GCF_018873765.1 Telopea speciosissima
TCAGCTTATGGGTATACTCAAGATCAACAAGGTTTGTTAAATTTGCATCTGCTTGGCATTCTTCAAAATTCTAAGGCGAACAGGGACTCCCATTAATAATGCTCTAATATCTGAAGAATATTGCTGCTTTTAATATCTTTGTGGACATGGGAAGGGTTGGTACAGTTGTGGAGATAAGTATGCCCCATGGCCGGCCACATCCAATGCAATTTGTACCCTCTATGGCCTGCTCATGCTGCCACGGATCCAGTTATTCATACGTCCATTCCTGGCGTACTCATAAACAAAATACCAATCTCCCTCACTGAAACAAACACCTTGAGATCTTGATAATATTGACATATATATATATATATATATATATTTTGGGATAGGCAGGCCCCTAAGGAGAGTTGAACTCATGATTGTTAAGGTTTGAGAATTGGATGGTGGATTCTGTAAAGGAACAAGGTGCGTTGTGAATGGGTAAATGGTGACTTCAGAAAGCTTATTAGCCTAAAGGGTCTCCACAATGTGTTATCAAGGCAAATATTGTAAGACTAAATTGTAACACAGTAATAAGAAAAATACTTGTTATCAGTACCGAGACACGAACCAGAGAGGAGAACTTCAACAGCACAAACAGGAACCAGAGACACGAACCAGGTGAGTTGAGTCGTTTCTAACAGATACTTTCCTTAGGGTTTTAGGTGCCCCCACTTCTGCAACGGGGTTGACCTTGCACCTAACCCTCTAAGATGAAACAACTCCTAAACGTATAGGTTGCAGAACCTGATACGAGTACAGTAGGACTCCAACGGTTGTACTATCACTCTGTTTATAGAAGATACAGTAAGGCAAAACTGTCTCTGGAATGAACAGTTGCAGAGACAGAAAACAAAATCTGTTGTGTATATATAATGGCAAGCATGACTTGGTGTATATATAGTGCTGGAGTACCCTTTCATGAAGGGATATATCCGTATGAATACAGGTGAGACAATACACGTTTCCTTCACGTACAGGGAGGGGGTGTATCTATTCGTATACGTGTACGAATAGGCATGTACGGTTCAACCGTATAAATGAACCATGGGTGAACCAAACCGAGTTTTAAAATGAAAATTAAAACTCAAAACTCAAAAGGGCAAAACTTATATTATCTAAAAAATAAGGTTTTGCCCACACCCACACCCACACCCCAACCCCGACCCTGACCTCGACCTCGACCTCGACCTCGACCTCGACCTCGACCACGGCCCGGCGCGCATGCGCGATTCAAAAGCACCCCAAGGACCCCCCACACACTAGAGAGAAGGGTGACTACCTCTCCAAAGGGCTCACACCTTAAGAAAACAACCCTATATATATACCCCTCAAGTTACTCTCCCATAACCAATGTGGGACTATTCTTGAGCTCAATATTGCCTCTTGCACATAAGAGTACACAACAAATTCAAACAAAAAAATGGAGGAAAGTAAAAAGGAGGTAATGAACAAAAGACGCATTTTTGAAACTTTGACTCACATTGACTCTAAAGTGCTTTTTGAAATAAAACATTGACTCAAAAAGTGCTTTTTGAAATAATAATACAACACGATGTTAGGCCCCAAACTGGACACTTATAGTGAAAAACATAATTGAATCACCCCAAGTGTGATTGTAAACTGAGTAGATATTTGACACCAGCATCATTTTGATCCTTGAATCCTTTGGCCAGCATAGATTTCTTGTGTTGGATTGGTTCTGGATAACTTGACAGGTGGAAAGACCTTGGAAGTTGTTGTTGGAGATCGAGAAATAAGTATCAATGTATTTAACAATATAAGAAGTGTTTGCCTGATAATACTGACCGGAACAGGACCAATTGGCGGGAACGATCACCTCCTTGTTTGTTTCGAAGGTTGTAGTTTTGGTTATGAATTAATCTGGGGAGCTTATATGGTGCAGGCCGGTTTGCAGAAAGGAAAGTGGGGCGGGGTTGTAGGGGAGGAGAAGGGTTGCAGAGGTGTTCGTTTACTGGAGAGAGAGAGAGGATGTTGGGGGTATTTTAGGACTTTTATTATTATATGGGGATTTGGTAAATCTTTTTAACATTTTAATTTGTGATTGTAAAACATAAATTTATACTTACTAGTTTTGTAAAACCTTTTGTTATCAAGTAGATCTAGGCAATTCTCACATTATATTTCCACTGTTGCTTGATATCAGTGTCTAGGGGGTTGCAGGCCTGCAGTCCACGCCCAGACACAGTTGGGGGGGGGGGTTAAATGACTATCCTGCCCCCATGAAAGGTGAAAATACCGCCCCAGAGTTGCCAGTACGCTTACTCTCATTGGCTGCCCCGCGCAAATGGCCGCTATCCCTCCTCTCCCCGTTTTTTTTTGATAGGTCTTGCACTATACTACTCTATGAGGAGGGGGTGGGGGAGGGAAGGTGATGCAGCTCCAAGAAGGAAGAAGAAGAAGAAGAAACCCTGAACTTAGGGTTTAAATAGGGAGCCGTAGGCTAGGATTTCTATTTTTCCATACTTAGTTATTTTTCTATTTTTTAGATTGAACCGGCTTAAATTGGTTGCATCCAATTGGTTCAATTGGTCTAATTTAAGTGAAATGTTCTTATTGGCTAATAGGTTCTTATATCCTATTGGCTAGTATGGAATCTTCACTTAAGTTAATTGTTTTAAGTTAGATTCTTTTATGTTTAAGTTAGTAGGGGTAGTTAAGTCATTACACTATTTTAAGTAATTAATTAGACTTAAACCTCTTCCTTCCACGTTTTTGAGAAGGAGAGGTATTTAATTTGTAGTAGGAATTGGCCTATGACCTTATTATAAATATAAGAGATCGTGGGAGGCTCCCCACAATTGAAATTTGAAAAAAAAACCCTGTTTCTGCTGCTTGGCCATTCGCTGCTTGCTGCTCCTTGCTCTTCAAGAGTGTTTGCATCCTTGTGGGTACATCAAGGTGGAAGGGTGGGTGGAATCCTACGACTCCTTACGCCGTGACGGCTGGGAGGGTCTCTCATTCGAAGGTGGCTTCATCCTTCTTCAATCAAGCTGTTGCCAGTGGAATCTAGTAGTAAGTTTGCTCTTTAATTTCTGTTTTTCCATTCATACTCCCTCCCTATCGATTTCCCTTAAACCCTAGATCATCTAGGTTATTTTTAGTACTCATCACCCATTTGAATTCAATCAGATTCAGACCATAGCTCCATCACACCCCTGCCTATACTCGATCTCAGTTGCTACCCTTTTCCATCACTCTAAACCCTAACTCCCCATTAATCACTATAAACCTAAGAAACCCTAATTTCAGTCCAGACCTATTCAGCCATCAGAAAACCTTCCTGCTGCAGCCGAACCTTCCCCCTAATCCCTCTAACACTCAACCTTAACCCTTGCCCCTGAATCCTACTGTAAACCCTAGGTTTGGCTATTTTCCTAATTTTAAAAACCCAAAACCCTAACCCTAAATCTGCAGAATTTTGAAACCTAACCAAATCCAGATATTTTTATACCATAATGACCCTCTAAACCTGCAGATTAAAACCATATAAACCCCATTCCCAAATTTCCATCCTAAACCCTAATTTTCCCTAAAACAACCCCTAATCAGCCCTAAACAGCAGGCTTAACCAGAGCTTGATTCTACCTGGCTCCTAGTAGGATTATTTCCTATTCTAGGACTACATTATTTTGGTATCAAAGCCATGGATGAACATGGCAACCTGGTGCTGCCACTACCACCCGACCCCATGGCAGCCATGCTAGAGATGTTCAGGAAATTTACTGCAGACCAGAAGACCTTGTTTGAAGACCTTAGGGTTGAACAGAGAGCTATGGCTAAAAGGCTGCAAGTAATTGAACATAGGCAGCTTATAGCTAATGGGGACAACAATGTACCCATAGAAGAGGACAGGTATCAACCCCATTCAGTGGTACAGAGACTGCCTAACAGAGATGGGAGCCCTAGAGATGACTACAGGGGTTATAGAGATGGACATATAGGTCACATGGACAGATTCAGGACTGATCGAGATGACAGAGATGATAGAGACTACTATAGAGATCGTCGGGACAGACCTAGATATGCCCGTGAGCCTTCTCGGGAACACAGAGATCACCACCGAGGCTACAGAGACAGAGATAGAGAAGACCGGGACAGAGACAGAGGTCGGCAGCCCACTTTTGAAGAGTATATGAGGTCCTACTTCACTGGAGACCAAGGTACTAATCGACGACGTACAGGTAACCAGAAGGTGAAGCTTGAGCTAAAAGAATTTGATGGTAATTCTGACCCTCAAGTGTTTTATGATTGGCTTGTTGCAATAGAAGACTATTTCGATTGGTATGATCTATTTGAAGAAGGGAAAATGAAGTTAATCCGTGCTAAGCTTGTCGGAGCTGCACGTGAGTGGTGGAGAACTGCTGAAAGAGAGATGGACTTCAATGGTATTGCACCTCGCACTTGGGAAGACATGAAATATGACCTGAGCAAGCAATACTTACCAAGGCACTTCAGGTCTCAGATGCAGGATAAATTCAACTCCCTCCGCCAAGGGACCATGACTGTAACTGAGTACATGAGGCAATTCAATGCTCTTTCTTCTCGCACTAGCATTAGGGAGGAGGGCATCCAAATGCTTTCCAGGTTCATATTGGGACTATCAAGTGAGATCAACAGGACAATTAGAGTGGTTGATGTTGTAGATGTTCGAGATTGTTTTGAGAAGGCCTAGAAAGCAGAGGAGCTATTAACTTCATGTAAACAACCAAGTTCTACTTCCAAGCCGGCCTACATCAACACTAGCACCTCAAAACAAGGTTCCTCTATAGGCAACACTTCTCATCCTGCTGTTCCCCCACGTGTGGATGACAAGGGCAAGACTCCTATGGGCCGAAATGACCCCTTTACTTGTTATTTTTGTCAAGATAAGGGACATATCGCTATGGACTGCCCATATAAGAAGAAGCCTCTCAACGTGGCTGAAAAAGAAGAAGTTCAAGGTGAAGATGAAGACCAAGGCGGCATTCACATTTATGCACTTCCCCCTGACGATGATGAACATTATTTTGATGATGAAGATTTACAAGGTGTTCATGTAATTCGTCAAGAGGCTGTTGTCCAACCAGATTTACAATCTTCTTCATCCTCCAAAGAGCTGCTGTCCGCATACAATATTGCACCATCCGCCGAAGATAAACTCAAGCAACTCGACCCTGATTTAGAAGACCATTTTGTGATCTCCAGCCATTCATCGGGGATGAATGTTTTCAAGACGGGGAGAGTTGATGCAGCTCCAAGAAGGAAGAAGAAGAAGAAGAAACCCTGAACTTAGGGTTTAAATAGGGAGCCGTAGGCTGGGATTTCTGTTTTCCATACTTAGTTATTTTTCTATTTTTTAGATTGAACCGGCTTAAATTGGTTGCATCCAATTGGTTCAATTAGTCTAATTTAAGTGAAATGTTCCTATTGGCTAATAGGTTCTTATATCCTATTGGCTAGTATGGAATCTTCACTTAAGTTAATTGTTCTAAGTTAGATTCTTTTATGTTTAAGTTAGTAGGGGTAGTTAAGTCATTACACTATTTTAAGTAATTAATTAGACTTAAACCTCTCCCTTCCACGTTTTTGAGAAGGAGAGGTATTTAATTTGTAGTAGGAATTGGCCTATGGCCTTATTATAAATATAAGAGATCGTGGGAGGCTCCCCCACAATTGAAATTTGAAAAAAACCTGTTTTCTCGCTGGCGCCGATTGCTGCGCTGCTCCTTGCTCTTCAAGAGTGTTTGCATCCTTGTGGGTACATCAAGGTGGAAGGGTGGGTGGAATCCTACGACTCCTTACGCCGTGACGGCTGGGAGGGTCTCTCATTTGAAGGTGGCTTCATCCTTCTTCAATCAAGCTGCTGCCAGTGGAATCTAGTAGTAAGTTTGCTCTTTAATTTCTGTTTTTCCATTCATACTCCCTCCCTATCGATTTCCCTTAAACCCTAGATCATCTAGGTTATTTTTAATACTCATCACCCATCTGAATTCAATCAGATTCAGACCATAGCTCCATCACACCCCTGCCTATACTCGATCCCAATTGCTGCCCCTTTCCATCACTCTAAACCCTAACTCCCCATTAATCACTATAAACCTAAGAAACCCTAATTTCTGTCCAGACCTATTCAGCAATCAGAAAACCTTCCTGCTGCAGCCGAACCTTCCCCCTAGTCCCTCTAACACTCGACCTTAACCCCTACCCCTGAATCCTACTGTAAACCCTAGTTTTGGCTATTTTCCTAATTTTAAAAACCCGAAACCCTAACCCTAAATCTGCAAAATTTTGAAACCTAACCAAATCCAGATATTTTTATACCATAATGACCCTCTAAACCTGCAGATTAGAACCCTATAAACCCCATTCCCAAATTTCCATCCTAAACCCTAATTTTGCCCTAAAATAGCCCCTAATCAGCCCTAAACAGAAGGCTTAACCAGAGCTTGATTTTACCTGGTTCCTAGTAGGATTATTTCCTATTCTAGGACTGCATTAGAAGGTGTGAACGAGAAGACATGAACCCAAGACCTCCTGGTACTCTAGTAGGATGGGCTTTAATGCTCCACACTCTACCAAGTGCACTATGCACATGTTCACCTCATGGTATTGCATTGTTTTGCCTTAGGAATAGTGTTTGTTCTACATGGGTCTCTTCAGCCTCTGCAATTGGAAGTTAGCCATCTACTTAGGGTGATGAAGGTGATGTTGTAGAACTAAATCGTTACTCTTACATGCCTTCTCACACACTCTTCTACCATTAAATAAACATTCACATTTCTCATGTTCTTTGACAAGTTAAGATGCCTACCTTGGCTAGGTCCAAGAATCAAATTCTCCTTCAAGTTGTTTTGGGTCAGTATGGTAACCTTCCAAAAATCGTTTCTAGTGTTTTTTTCTGTTTTTGGGGCCAGAAATGGAACAAATCCTATATGTGTTGCCCAATATATTTTTGTGTTTATTTGAAATGAACCAGGTAATATAAATGGTTCTGACATAGTTTTGAGAAACAACAAAAAGAAGCTCTGAAAAAACAGAAACACAAACTGATCGAAAGCGAAAATGTGCACAATATAGACTCGATATTCATGAATCACCACCACCACCACCACCACCACCACCACTGTCACTGCCACTACCTCCACCTCCACCACCACCAACTCCACCACCACCACCACCACCTCTACCGCTACCGCCGCCGCCACCACCACCACCACCACCTTCATCACCACCTCCACCATCATTGCCGCCACCCCCACCACATCCACCACCACACTACCACCGCCGCCACCTCAACCTCCACCTTTACCTTCACTGCCACCACCACCACCACCACCACCACAAAATAGAAGAAATTCTTCTCTTAATATGCAATTCATACATGTTTTTTTTTTGGTGACAGAAACAATTTTTTTCCAGTTTTACCAAACAACATTTGTTGATATAGAATTACTCCAAATCATAGAAACATAGAAATTGTTTCTAACTCAAAAACAGTATTTTAGAACAAAAATGCTGCCGTACAAGCCCTTTATCCCTAATTGATTTTCAAAAACTTTTTTTTTTCAACCCATGGGTCCGCTAGAGTAGATTTGACTATTGAAAAAGGCCGACCAAAACCGGTTCCAGAATCCAGAATGGCTGGAGCTGGAAAGGTAAGACCGCCAATGCCCAAATGATAAGTTTGGCTAGTAGAAATCTTGATAGTTTTTTTTTTCTACCCCATGATAAGTCTTGCTAGTACTCTCTCTCTCTCTCAACAAGAACTCAACCTTATCCCAACTAAATGGGGTGGGCTACATGGATCCTTACCATCCAATCAGTTCCATTCAAAGGCATACTTGATACAAGGCTTAAGCTGCGCATGCCTTTCATCACCCCTTCTCCTATAATCATTTTAGGTCTGTGTAGACGTGGAATTTTGTTACCCCCCAGTAATGACAACAACAGGACGTGGATTGACATAGTACCTCTCTTAAGGACTCACCCCTACAACCACCTAGCCTATCCCACTGTGACCCCAATAAGGTTCGGATAAACAAATTTAAGTGCAGAATACTTCACGTTAGCCAGTGGTGCAGAAACAGCTTTAAAAAGATTGTCGGAAATCCCCCCAACACTAAAATAGTATTGACACTTGTTCTGAATTTCAAAATATTTTTGGACCAAAACATGGACCAACACTTGCACCATTGGATAGTGCTCGGAACAACGAATCCAATGGTATATCTCACGAAACAATTCGATGTCTGGGCGTGAAGCATCGCTCAAAACTGCACAAAAAAACAAAGACATTTTTCGGGACTAAAACGTGGACCCAAAAGTGGAGCTGTTTAGCTAAAAAATATCCCAAAATATCTAATTTTGGTTCTCTATAAACAGCCCCTCTCATATTGAATTGTAATATGAATTTCTCTGTCCTAGCCATTTTTTGAGAGTTTTTCACTTGTTTTAGTGTTATCTCGTTGCCCTGATGTCACTTTCCCTTACGGATAGTCCCTCGATAAGCCCCTCGATGTCCTGATTCTGCAAGAATGGGAACCTACCCGATTTGGCCTAAAAGTGCATGCATGATCCATTTCTAAGACCAACCTTTTTAGGAGGTATAGTCTTTTAAGAGAGAGAGAGAGAGAGAGAGAGAGAGAGAGAGAGAGAGAGAGAGATTGTCAATCCCCCTCGACCTGACCTGAGGTGGGGTTCTACCTGAATTTCGTCAACAAGTGCACCCGATAAGTTGAAGTTCTATCGGTCGTCAATAAAGTTCACCCGATAAGTCAGGGTTCTGTCTGAATTTCGTCAACAAAAGTTTGTTTGATAAGTCGTGGTTTTGTCAAAACTCTGTCAATAAAGCTCATTCAATAGAGCCAAAGTTCCACCAAAATTTCTGTGTGAAAGTCCACCCAAGAAGCAAGGAATCTTCCCTTTCCGATCCTCGTTGTGGGTCGTTCCTAGGTATGTTCACCCCTCATTTTATTTCAAATTTGGCATACTGTAGGTCTTTAAAGTAATCTATTTTAGTGTAAATATTAGTGTATTTGCATCTAATTAATGTAGAATTTGTATCATGATCGGATGTATAAATATTAGCTTTGCATGTTGGTATAAGACACTTTACAGGAGAATATTTGAATCTTAGCATCTAGTAGAAAGATTGACACATCTGGGTGGAGTGGGGTGCGTAAAACCTTCCCATCTTCATAGCCTAACCTCTTACCCATACACTGACCAGACCATTGGAATCAATCGTATCCCTATCCTTAACCGGGATTTAGGATACCTATACAGGGTTCTAGACCCATAAAAACCAAGGTGGCGACTCCTTTTATTTTTAAATTGTGCATCTCGCACCCCCATCATGTTTCATTTGAGTCGCCAATAGGGACCAACCCAAGAAGGCGCTCCCGACACCCACAAAGTGTTTGCGCCTGTGTTGAACCTTATTGTCTGCCTCTGGCTCTTTAAGCTCCTTCAATCTGAATCAAATCACTCCTCCATATTTGGTCATCCAAAAGCCTCTGTTGAACATGACCATGCCACCTCTATTGACGCCAAGCCATTTCAGTCAAGTTTCTCCTCGTCTTGAGGCTATTGAGTAGGAAGGGGAAAAGCCAGGTAAGTCCGAGTTATTTACCCCTTAAACTGCCTTCTATTACATCCTTGAAAACTTGCCTTCGATGCAACAGTTCTACCAGAGACTCGAGGCACTGGTGTTGTGGTGCTTTCACATGGGCTTGGTGAGGTGCCTGCTGAAGTATCGATCAAATCCCTGTCACCAAAGACAGATGAAGACCCTATAACTCTCAGTGGAGATCCGTCGCCGAAGAGCTCATCCTCTAGTAATGATCTCTTCGATGATGAAGAAATCGAACAAACTCTGAGGGTACATCTTTTATCCCTATCTCTATTTTGATCATTATTAAGGTCCAATTCTCTTGAATAGTGCTGATAACTCACTTTATTCAGCCGGTTCCTACTCTAAACAAGATGATGGCCCTCTTGGATGACTTGACTATGAAGGTGCCTATCCCCAAATTCCCTCTCCCATTTATGAAATTAAGTTCTCCTCCTACAGAGAAAGCTTTCCCCAAATTCCCTCTCCCATTTATGAAATTAAGTTCTCCTCCTACAGAGAAAGCTTTGGAATTTCTGCATTTGATAGAGGGTATGTCAGCTCGAGAACTTGTAAAACAAGGGAAGGTGACCAATTTGTAGAAAACTCTTAGGATGATCAAAGAGTGTCCTGATGTTCCGTCAACCTTTAAAATTTATCTTCAGAAATTAAAAGATGTGATTCCACCAATAGCTGATTGACTTCCTTCCTGCCTCGAAATTGTAGACCAAGCCATAGAAGCCATCAACCGTGACAAACAACTTTCAGAGAAAGTATAAAGGTTCCGGTCGGTCATTGATGAACACCGTGAGACCAAGATTTCATATGATGCTCAACTGGCCACCTTGAATGAAGAGACAAATAGCTTGATGAAGAAGAAAAGAGCCATCAAAACGGTGAAAGCAGCCAACTATATTGTGATATCAAAGGCTTACAAAGAAGCTTATGAAAGTGAAGTCATTTTACGCGAGATGTTTCCTTCTTCTCCTGATTGGCCAAACAAAATTAGGAGGGCCAAAGTAGAGCTGGTCGAGATTGAGAGTGCCCTAGGAAGGGCATGGTTATCTCTTCATCCTGAGTGAATACCTAACAAAACTTCAAATTCTAACAATTTTTTTGTAACATTCATTGTTTCAATGGAAACCCTTCAAAGGTCGTTTGAATTTTATAATGATTTGATTTCATCATTCGGTCATAACAAGTACGTTTGAAAATACAAAACCCCCTATAATAATACTTGGAGATAATTCCTTCATAGACCAAAATGAAAAGAACATACAACTAAACCTTGGTCAACACAAACTTCCAACATTTTCGCCATATATTGGTGAATAGAATGAACATATGAATAAATGGATGAGGCTAACCAGGTGGCGAAGCAACGCCTGACCCTTCCAAGCATGCTGCTTCTTGATCGGATGGGCAATCTTTTACTTTCCCATTTGCGCTCTTTTCTCAATGCTCCTAACTCTGATGGAGACTCATCCTAAACCTCCCCCTTCGGTCTATCTTATGGTTCAGTTCCCTAGGAAAATTTGGCTGATGAATCCTTGATACATCTACCATAATTAAATTAACAGAAAAATTCTGCTCCTCGAAATCTTCTTTGTCATCATCGGGTAAGGGCAAATGGATGGTTGTTTCCAAAGTGACTGTAGTGGGATCATGCTCCTCGGCCAATACTTCAACCTTAGCATGATTCTCTCTATTATAGCTTTCTTTGATGAACGTTGTCTTAACTCGTCCATCATCGAGCATTACAAAGGTATCCTTTGGTTCCTCATCATCACTTATGAGAATTCCTTTCCCTTTGTTTTGGCTCTGGGATTGACTTCACCCCGTTTTTGAAACGGCCATCCTCACAACTCGCTCGCTGGCCATACAGTCTGCTGGCTGAGAAGGCCCCACATGTAAATTCTGAAGATTCATATACGGGGGCCTGATTTGGTGTGCCGAGTATGCTTTCTTTTCCTTTATCAACCACAGATTGGCTGGGACGGGGTGCAACACTTTAAGTATCTCATTACGAGGTTCAATCTGAAATGGAAGTAAACCAATCTTAGCTCGCACTAAAGCCACCATTTGCTCTAACTGGCAATTTCGAGCTTCGTTAGAGGCAGCTAATGCCGCCGTCAACTGGTACATACTATGCATCATGGGTTACATCAAATTATGCATCATAGTGGCCGCGTACTCGGAGCGTATATCCCCATATGCTCTAAGTTGGGCATCAAATTGTGATTCAACGTCCTGGTCGTGTACGATGTCCTGATCTTGCAAGGGAACTCGTCTTGCCCCTCACTTACCCGCTTGTTGATTAACCTTCTTCGCCATGTCGTCTCAATCAGAGTGTCTCACTAGGTGTGCCAAAAATTGTTTGGCTCTTTTTCCAGATTGCTCAAACAATCGGTTGATCGGGCCATATTTATGCGTAAAAGTATGATTTAATTTTTTATTTTAATTAAAAATTTATGATTAAATTGATTCCACTTTGCTATTTTCTTATGATCGCAAGATTCCAACAGTAATCGAGAATTTTGAGATAATTGATTGTAGTTGTGCGTACATGGAACTATTTATGAGATTCCAGCGATTTCGGTACCAATCTGATATAGAGGAGATGTGATTGAAAGATAGAACTGGATTTTCCAAGAAAAGAAGAAGGAAGTTAGTTTTGTTTTAGGAAAGAGAAGAGATGGCCGGTAGGAAGTATTCTCCACGATTTCTCTATCCCAAATCTTCTAAACCTCTCTTTCCTAAAATTCCTCCGTCTAAAACCCTCTCATTCTATCTTTCCTCATTCCCCTAAAATCTCTCTCTTTTATCTCCTAAGAATTCCTCCACGGTTTTGCTAAGCTCCCACCTTTTCTAAAATCCTATTCTCTTCTAAACTCCCTCCACATCATCTCTCTCGCATGTGCTGCCCACGGTTCTTCTATATCTCCTAAAACCTCTCCCTAAAGCCACTCTCCTATCTCTTCTACGATTCTCTCTCTCCCAACTGTTCCCAATTCCAATCCCTCCACGTTATCTCTCCCATCTCTTCTCTAAATTCTGATGTTTTCTTTCTCTCCAAAAAAGTCTATCTCTTCTCTCATATCTCTCTAATTTCTCTCCCTCTCTTAAAATCTCTCCCAAACAGCTTCGTCGTCATCATTGCAGCTCAGCAGCTGTTCCAGCTCTCCACCTGCGTTTCATCACCATGAAGAATAGTTGTTGTCCCCTATCAAGTAGCCCTATCAGTGGGGTGTAGATGAAGCAGTGAACTTTGTTAATTAAATTCCAATTTTTTAGTACACTTGATTGCTTGATGTGTAGACCATTCCATGTGAATGACTTTAATTTATTAATTTAGTTTAGAAGATTTGTTTTTGTGATTCATATTTTCTATTCAAACAATGATTTTTATTGTGATTGTGATTGTACCGATGATAGTCTATATCTGACTGAACTAAGTGTGCTAAGCGTATGCGAAAGACGATAGTGATTGACAAGATACGCTATAACTAGGATGAATGACAATTATCATTGTGTGATTTCATTAGGTTTGTAGCTGTAATGAATTGAAGTGTGCGCCGAAGATTAATTAATGGATCAATGTGGATTCGAAACCTGAAGACAGTCTTCTCTCATCGTTTTCTTCTTCTTCATTGATTTTTATTTGTTCATTACTTCTTAGTTTATTTTTAACTGTATTATGGATAATTGTTTTTGAAATCACTTTACACCATCTTAAGTAGCTTAGCCTTCCAGTGGATTCGATCCCTTCTTACCACTGTTCTTGTAGTAGCAATAGGATTAATTAATATCTAGTAGTAGCAATAGGATTAATTAATATTTATTTTTTATCTCATAACGACACGATCATCGATTAATCGTGACATTGGTCTACCGTAATCAAATAGTATTAATAGAGAGCACGGGCGTGCCAGAGTCTATAAGACTCAAAGTAGTAGAAGTTTGCACTTCTGACTTCTATCAGGCTATGTGGATCACCCTCTTGCCTCGATTGCTCAAAGGACTTTAGATTAAAGACCAAATTGCAATATATGGGTAAGGATAATCACAGAACAATTGATAGTGAAAATGGGAAATCAAGCACTTCTATTAATCTTGATGCGAGCATATACAGAGGACATACCACTGTTACAAGAAATCAGAGAAGAACTTGATAGGGGAGAGAAAGAGAGAATGATCACTAGGATTAGGAGAGAGAGAGAGAGAGAAGAGTTACACTAGGAAAAGTAAATTGCAGAATATAAAGATAATTGAAATTGCAAGTTTGTTATGTGATTGAGAGATCCATTCTTTCTTCTGTGATTTTGTCTTTTATACTTGAGAAGGCAAAACCTCTATTACGTGTCTCCCAACTACAATTTCTCTGACGGTAACAGAACCGTTTGGGGATCACGTCCTCCTGGTGTGGTTTCCACCTTGGGAAGTGGCGTAATGGATGCTTTACAGTTACAACTCTTTTTTGAAAAACCCACACTGTTGACCGATCCTAAAGGGTAATCAACTTGTCATTTATGGTTAATTGGTAATTTAGGGTGTAAACACCAATTGAATATATCATTATTATAAAGGTTGTCTTTTACATTGCAACATTAACATACATCAATTAATAAATAAAATCAAAACGAATTATTATTATCACAAAATTCTGTTCTTTTTTTTTCTTCAAAATATATTAAATCCATGTTACCACATAAAGAAGGTTTAGGTCACCTAGCCCTTCTTGGTGCTACTCGTGGATTCGATCCCTTCTTACCACTGTTCTAGTAGTAACAATAGAATTAATTAATATTTATTTTTGACCTCATAACGACATGATCATCGGTTAACCATGAGATCGATCTATCGTAATCAAATGGTATTGATAGAGAGCACGGGCGTGCCAGAGTCTATAAGACTCAAAGTAGTAGAAGTTTGCACTTCTGACTTCTATCAGTCTATGTGGATCATCCTCTTGCAAGGACTTTGGATTAAAGACCAAATTGCAATATATGGGTAAGGATAATCACAGAACAATTGCATGTCCTAGGGAAGAGAAGGAGCTCAATTAACTATATGGATATACTTAAGGACATGTATGAGGGCGTGGTGGCAAGTGTCAAAACTGCAGAGGGACAAAGTAGTGAATTCCCAATTACAATTGGGCTACACCAAGGATCAGCTCTAAGCCCTTATTTGTTTGCACTCATCATGGATGATTTAACTAGACATATTCAAGATGAAGTCCCTTGATGTATGCTATTCGCTGATGATATTGTTTTGATAGATGAGACAGTGAAATGGATTAATGCAAAGCTGGAACTATGGAGATCAAACTAGGAATCAAGAGGTTTTAAGTTAAGCAGAACAAAGACAGGATATATGATGTGTAACTTCAGGCAAACCAGGAGAGATGATGAAGTGGTGAAACTTGAGGAGAGAGAGCTACCACAAAGTGAATGCTTTAAATACCTAGGGTCAACCTTTAACAAAGAAGGTGATATAGAAGATGATGTTTCCCATAGAATTAAAGTAGGATGGTTGAAATGGAAAGGAGCATCAGGAGTTTTATGTGACAAACGTATGCCTATTAAGCTTAAGGGGAAATTCTACAGGACAGTAATAAGACCAGTGATGATTTATGGGACGGAATGTTGGGCAATTAAGAAGAGTCATATAGATAAGATGAGTGTAGTGGAGATGAGGATGCTGAGGAGGATGTGCGGCAAGACCAGGAGAGATAGAGTAAGGAATGTTTGTATTAAAACTGAATTGGGAGTTGCAACAATCCAGGACAAACTTCGGGAGAGCCGCTTGAGATGGTTTGGTCATGTACAAAGGAGACCCACGGATGCACCAGTAAGAAAGAGTGACCAGATTCAATTGGAATGAACTAAAAGAGGTAGGGGCAGACCTAAAATGACTATTAGAGAAGTGGTAAGAAAGGATATGCATATAGTAGGGCTAGATCCTAGTATGACCGCGGATAGAGTTGTTTGGAGGTCAAGGACCCATGTAGCCGATCCCGCGTAGGGGGATGTTCCTGGGATGCTGCTTTGACTAATGCTTAGACCCCTTTTTTTTTTTTTGTTTTTGTTTTAACCCTTTCGGATCCATGTAGCCGACCCCATTTAGTTGGGATAAGGTTATGGTTGTTGTTGTTGTTGTTGATAATCACAGAACAATTGATAGTGAAAATGGGAAATCAAGTATTTCTATTAATCTTGATGTGGGCATATATAGAAGACGTACCACTATAACAAGAAATCAGATAAGAACTTGATAGGGGAGAGAAAGAGAGAATGATCACTAGGATCAGGAGGGAGAAAAGAGTTACACTAGGAAAAATAAATTGTAGAATGTAAAGATAATTGAAATTGCAGATTTGTTATGTGATCGAGAGATCCCTTCTTTCTTCTGTGATTTTGTCTTTTATACTTGTGAAGGCAAAACCTCTATTACGTGCCTCCCAACTGCAATTTCTCTAATGGTTACAGAACCGTTTGGGGATCACGTCCTCCTGGTGTGGTTTCCATCTTGGGACGTGGTTTAATGGATGCTGTACGACTACAATCGTTCTAATTCGCATTCTCCTTTTTGGAAAACCCACACTGTTGACCGATCCTAAAGGGTAATCGGCATGTCATTTTTGGCTAATTGGTAATTTAGGGTGTAAACACCAATTGAATGTATCATTATTACAAAGACTGTCTTTTATATTTTTTTTTGGTAACACGAAGCTTTACTGATAAACATGCGAGGGCCCTTGAACTCCAGACAAATCTTGGAGCCAAGGAGTGGAAATGGGCCAATGTGTCATACACACGATAGAACCCTCCTGGCCAGGGTACCTGCAATAACATTCAAATCTCGTGGAATAAAAGAAAATGAAACAAAATTGAAAGGGTTACATAGACATTTAACATCATCCAAGACAACCATTGCTTCTAAGGGAACGTGCCTGAGAATTCCTTGGAGGTAATGTATTGCCTCGTTGCAATCAGACTCTACAATAAGAACAATAAGATTAGAGATTCCTAAGGTGTTTGCTTTAGAGATAGCCATTCTAATAGCAAGGGCTTCACCCTAGAGGGCAATAGTGAAATGAAAAGGAGCAGATAATGCATCTAAGGTTGTTCTCACAAAATGAATCAATTAATAAATGAAATCAAAACGAATTATTATTACCACAAAATTCTGTGCATTGTGTTTTGCAAATATATTAAATCCATGTTAACAGATAAAGAAGGTTTAGGTCACCTAGCCCTTCTTGGTGCTACTCGTGGGCTACCCTTGTTTTTATCAATGCACTACCTCTTATAATAATCCAACGGCCAAAATCCACTTATACTCGAAAGGTCGTCATCGCAGCCCTCCAAAGTCCAAACTCCTCGGGAATGTTTGCAATTGGAAGCTGATAGTTCGGGCGTGTAGGGATTCTCTGTTGGAGAAATTAATCTATCTAAACCCTAATAACTAAATAGGGATTTATGTGGAATTGGCGAATTACGTCGACAGTTAAAATTAACGAACTTTTTAACTACCAAACCGTAAGTAAAACGAAGAAGAAAGCCAACACTCCAGAGAAACAGGACCGGTGACAACAGCGATCGGGTGCGGCTGATTTTAGCTTAATCCGTTTCTTTTCGATTTGCTTGCCCTGCTTGTCGACCATCACGTCGGCGTGGACTCTCACCTTGTGTCGTTCCGTCGTCCACACAATGATCTTATACCTTACATTAGTCGCCAAATCCACCCTGAAACCCACTATCCCGTTCGAAGAAACCTTCTTCACCGCTTCTTCCCAATTAATCTCCACCGGCTGAACTGTTGCTTGCTTGAAGGCCTTCTTCTGATGGCCCTGACGGAAACCAGGCACCAAAGCGTTCCCAACGGAGAAGCTTAGGTTTGGGCGGTAATAAAGGGTGATGTTGAGGGCATCGTAGTAAATTCTCTTGTCCTTGTTGGTGTTCTCGATTTTGAAATTGATGGCTATGGTGGTGTTAATGGTGTTTGTGTCGGTGGCGGCGGCGGTGGCGGTGGCGGTGGTGGTGGTGTTTAGGGCAGGGGCATAGAAGTTCTGTATGTAGAAGGCGGGTGAGGAAGGACGGAGGCTGAGCCACAAGAAGAGAGAGGTGAGTCCCAGTGTGAAGATGAAGCTTGTGCAACAACGGCAGCAGCTCATCGACTCCGACATGTGTGTTTGTTTAATTTGGCTATTTCTTGCAAAAGATCTTCCTTCTTTCAGGAACCAATCGAAGAAGAAATTGAAGAAAAAATCGAAGAGGAAAGATTCCGGCAGACTTAGGGATGATTTTTGAAGTTTTTGAAGCTACTTTGAAGCTTGAGAGGAGGAGGAACGGGTGAAGAAGAATTTCAATTTCTGTTTCCGTAAATTCATTCTTCTTGTAAGTAATGGACAGTTCATTTTGACTTTTCATTTCTACTTTCTCTATAATGCCAAATATGTCCTGCCCCCTGCTCTGCATCCATCATTAATGCGGAAGTGGAACAGTGGAACTTATGTATGGTCCGAGCTGGTTCAAGTGTGGTGAGTCACTGACTCGGTTGTGGGATGAGAACATTTCTAATTTTCTATTAATGCTGGCGATATAAATGGATCGAATACACTCTAAATATCATTGGGTACTTATTTTTTTATTTATTATTAATTGATTTAGAATACGTCTTAATAGATATGGACTTGAATCGATTTCATATTTTCGGCCATTCATTTACATTTCTAATTAATGCTTGTCCCCTTCGGCATGGTGGGCTGTGGATCATTTTGTATGAGTAACCTAATCTATCTTAATTCTACCCAAAAAAAAAAAAACATAACTTATCTTAATCAAATAGTAATAATTGATTTATAATCGGTTTGATTTATGTCTATTGCATTCTTAATCAAACTAAAACCGAACCACTAAACCGAAATGAAATTGATAAACACCCCGCATAATATCATATGTCTCAAATCGGACGGTAAACAAATTGAAAAGATGCCCGGCTCTGGGTTGATTATCATATAGGTCCGGTTTAACAAAACTAACACAGACACAGGTGGAAGACCCGGTCTAAAGGACCAAGAAAGATTCTAAACTCAGTTTAAGGATGAATAATGCAATGTAGTAAAGTGGTCCCCACCTTCTGGTTGCGTCATTCCTAACTTCCTCGAAGCCGGAGGGGAAGATGGCGGGAAACAACGGAGGCCGCGTTATCGACATGGTTATAACCTTCCGCGGAAGACTGAAAGGTCGAAGCCATGAAGAAATTAACTTGAAAAAAAAACAAAAACCATGAATAATAATTTTTTATAATTTTATTTGACCATTTGACCATTTGACCCGTTAATAATACTCGTTTTAGATTGAAATTTGATTGATGGGACAGATTATGGAACTTGACCAACCAAATGTTTATCAATTGCTTACTAAGTAGGACTTCACCCAAATGTTTACCAATGTTTATCAATTGCTCACCAAGTGGAATTCCTGAGTTTTAAATTGAAGGGTAAATTACACTGTCACCCCCTGAGGTTTGTATTAAATTCAAAGTGAGCCCCTGTGTTTCTAAATTATACAATCATACCCCCTGAGTAGACGGTATTAAATAATACATTTTAAATACCAACTTTGCCCTCTTTTAAAATAGAAAAACCCTTTTTACTGTTGTCTTCTTCCTCAAATTTGAAGTTGCCTCCATGGTTGACCTATAACTCTACTGCATATGTCATCTCTCCCTCATCTCTTCTCCCTCTATTCTCTCTCGGATTTTTTTTTTCCGCTCTCATTCATTCGCTATTAGCCCTAAAAAATCTGCAAACCCAATCTGCTATTCCCTCTGCTTTCACCCGTCTAGATGCCCTGATCTTCAGGTCAAACTACGACCGTGAAATTCAATTACCTGAACCTAATTGAAATCCCAGCCAAATCTTCTTCCAATCTCACTTCTCCATCCATCCTTTGAAACTTAATCGGTCATTCACCATCTCCATTTCATAACTGAAATCATCCAATCCCATTCTCTATTTCACAGTCCAAACCGAAACCTCTTATTTTCCTTTTGCCTCTGGACCGACCCACTTCATCTCTTTCCTTCCACTAACAAGAACCTCACTCACCGTCTCTCTGATTTTGCTTTCCCACTTTAACTCCCAACAATCATCACCACCGAACCCTCTCCTTCTCTTTATCTATTTCTTCCATTTTCCTTCCACTACATGAGAACACCCCCACCAGACCTCACCTCTTCCCTTTTGCTAACCAAAATCTTAATATGAGAAACTCGTCTTATCATGATTCATGGGGTAAAGTTTTTTACGACAGGCAGGGTAAGGGAATAAAGTCGTAAGAGCAGTATCGATTGCTACAAATTACCGGAAGAGATTTAGTTCTTCTCCAACTCTATGACGCTTTCAACTTTCAGAGCATTTGATGAGTAAACAATCGCTTGTCTTCTGGCTAATTCCGGTTGAGATTTCCCATCTGAAAACCCCGATGACTTCGCCCAAGGATATCAGTCATTTGAAGGGTAAGGTTTTTGGTCAGATTCATTAAAGAGGAGAATGAATTTGAATAAAAAAATTGCAACGGACACTTTGCTTTTCTCCTAAGTCTCAACAACAGACACTATGCTTCTATAGCAAAGGGTGTGACCGAGAGAAAGAAACAGGGAATGGGTGAGAAACTGATGGAGGTGAAGAATCAAAACTACAGAATGTGAGCGACGGAGATGGAGTGATGAGAGGATGTGAAGGGGAGAGAAGTGGTGAGGGACTCCTCCGTTCTGCGAGGAGTTGCAGGTCAGCGATGGAGTTGCTGGTATTCATTTATACATCTCTGTTTTGCAGAATGTTGAATAAAAAAATTGCAAGAGACACTATGCTTCAATAGCAAAGGGTGTGAACGAGAGAAAGAAAGAGGGAATGGGCGAGAAACTAATGAAGATGGAGAATCAAAACTGCAGAATGTGAGCGACGGAGATGGAGTAATGAGAGGATAGGAAGGGGGTGATAAGCTCACACCCCTAATAGGGGTTTATTAGTCATTTTATGTCACGAATTATCAACACCTTATCACTTAACGGGAATGATATAACGGAGTGGGGCTGACTGTAACTACTAACCAAAACTCAGGGGGTGTGGCTGTATAATTTAGAAACATAGGGGGTTGCTCTGTATTTAATACAAACCTCAGGGGGTGGCAGTGTAATTTTCCCTAAATTGAAATTTGCTTTTTAATATTTTGGTAAATAAGTGTAGACGTAGTCAAAACTCTCTTAATGTCGTCATGAGCAAGGTTCTAAAACGTGGGTTTCGACTAGCTAGAAATCGAGTTCGTTTCGGTCGAAACCTGGAACTTTCTCCAGGCTAACTCAAATCTTGGTTTCGAGGCCCAGAAGTTGTTTTTTTGCCCTGATTCTTGTTGTACTGCCTATTTTTGACATTTTAAATCCAATCCATGCATTAGTTTTACATAGAGAACATTAAAAATTATACTTGTGGTTTTGATCCAAGTTTGATACTGTATATTGTTCTCGGACATGGTATCGGATAAGGTTTGATCGGAACATAACACCTTCAATATAAATCAGATTTAAGCAATCTTGGATTTGTTAGAAAGCGTTGTTTTGATAGCTTTCCAACAAGTCTAAGATTGCTTGAATCTGGTTTATATTGAAGGAGTTATGTACCGGTCAAACTTAATTTGGTGTACGCGAATGCTGTCAAAATCGCTCTGTAGAAATATTTTTTTGGACATCAAAACAAATGAATATTTTACCTCATTTTTGATTTTTAGCAATTTTTTACCATATTAAGATTTATGGAATTTATAGATTTGAGAAAAACTCCAACATTAGAAAGTTGAAAATTGCATCTACCATCGAAACTCCAGTTTTTGTTCTTGATGAACTGGGGGGTTGACTTTTTTTTCTTTTGGAATTTAATTTTTTAACTATTTTTATTGGATTCAAATAGGGGGTATTTGCTTATTTATGAATAATATCTTAAGTAAATGAAATACAAAGGATATTAGACATAAATAAGTGTTTGTCTTGGTTTCTGACCTGGTTATTGCCATACTTAAGTATCTGTATTGGTTTCGAGCTAGGTTTCGACGGGCATAAGTATCGAAACTTGTGAAATTACCAACATCTCGGTCGAAACCATCGAATTTCGATCGAAACCCTGGATTTTTTAAAATCACCCTTCAACTCATCTCGAAAACCTGCAAAACTGAGTTGACTCGGTGGTTTCGACAGGTTTCGATCGAGTTCTTCTTCCATGATCATGAGAACCATGGACTCAGATTTGGGGTGGGATCCGAAGGCATTGAATTCCATGCGGTTTAGCTCTCATGGTGATTGGTGTTGTCTAATGAGTCTCCACTTTGAGATTACAAAAGTTGTTGCTCCTCGCTGAAGATGTGATGAGGTGATATAGAGAAGGTTTTCGAAGAATTTCTGAATCGGTTGGACCGGTAGAAGTCCACTCGATCGGGTCGAATATATTAATCTTTTAGTACAATTTTCGAGGATCAAAACTTTTCGCTAAGGTAGAGTTATGGAAGCCAAACGGCAGCCAATGCTTTATAGGCTGTCTGATCAATTCATTCATTGGACTGAAGTTTCGGACCTAAATTCACACGTTTAAGGGGTGTACGCAACCTCTGCACTTTTGTGCGTGATTTAGGAATACTAGTTTTCTATTTTAATATTCTATACTGTTTTGTTTTATATTTTATTTATGTTTCTTTTTCTTTGTAATCAGACATTCTTATATAAGGGTCGTTCAGGACAAAATAAAATCATCTTGAAGTTTTGAATCAATCAGTTTGTTTGTTCTTCTTCTTCATTGGATTAGGGTTTTCGTTACCTTGAGGATTTGAGGGTCGTGAGCGCTAGAACGAGATTTAGGCTCTAATGATTATATACGTTACCGCTCCTTATGAGGTCAATGGGATTTTTATGCCTAGTCCCTCTCTTGGGAGAGAAGGACTATGATTTGTTTTTTTTTGGTAAATAGAAGTAATAAGATTGATATGATGATAGAGTCACAACACAAATTAGGATCTAGGACCTGTAAATTGACTTCAAATATAATTCTATAGAAACACAGGCCAAACCATAGAATGCTGACCAAGGAAGATAATATGCAAATCAGTCCACCTGGTCAAATTAGTCTTCTTAATTATTTGATATTTTATTAAATAATAAACGCTCCAAAAATAAAGGTGGCCCAATGACAATATGAAAATAAGAAAACCAAAAGAATACGAGAAGTAGGCTTATCTCAATACTTGGGCTATAAAAAACAAGTTAGTAGGCAAAACATGATGAACTTAAGCTATTGTTATGAACAAAGAATTGACAACCGTAAACAGTGAAATAACACTGTCTAAATGATGTCATCTCAATAGCCAACGAGTAATGCACAAGGAGAAAATAAACTACCTCAACTCTTACACGAATGCATGTAAATAAATAAGAAAAACTCATGAACGTGACATCTAATATGTTTTGACATCCTAAACATTTGAAACAGTAATGAACATCATGAGAAATAAAAATAAAACTAATGTGAGAATTAATACAACAGAAATAACTAAAGTTCTAAGATGCCAATTACACATGTGTAGGTGTGGTGACTTAAACACATGTGCACTCTCATCGCACGTGGTGGAGGTGTGGGTTCCAATTGACTGTTGGTTGCTTACTAGCTAATGATCAACACGTACAATTCTCCTTCCTATATTGAAGAAATTGAAAGGGGGAATCACCCCCTAGGATAAGGGCCTAGGACCCGTAAAAGAGAGCTATTTCCCTAAAATGGGAATAGCCAGTTGACTTTAAACTCAAGGGTCTGGTCAGAGATTCAGGTAAAGGTCATGTTATGGAGATGAAAAAATGTTAGGTACCCACTTCGTCTAGCAAATTCCCAATCTTTCTACTAGATGCTATAGCGTGAAGGTTCTCCACAAAGTATAAATCCTAAACCCACCTGTATGGCTATGTATTTTTTGGTAATCACTTGTATGGCTATTTTTGACTGACTAATATTACATAAAAAATATTTGCATGTTAACCCTACTCATGCTTGATTTAACTATAATTATTATAAATTATGCGTATCTAATTAATCACATGTTAATTAAGATGATACTTTAAGTAATCATAATCATAATTTCATTACATTCATTCTAAACATGCTTATTTAATACTAATTAACTAATATAAAACTATCTAATTAGGTCCAATCCTAATCATGATTTAATTACATTAATCCTAAACATGCTTAGTTCATACTAATTAACTAATATTACACTATCTAATTAGGTCTAACATAAAAAATATTTGCATGTTAACCCTACTCATGCTTGGTTTAACTATAATTATTATAAATTATGCGTATCTAATTAATCACATGTTAATTAAGATGATACTTTAAGTAATCATAATCATAATTTCATTACATTCAGTCTAAACATGCTTATTTAATACTAATTAACTAATATAAAACTATCTAATTAGGTCCAATCCTAATCATGATTTAATTACATTAATCCTAAACATGCTTAGTTCATACTAATTAACTAATATTACACTATCTAATTAGGTCTAAATATGCTTATCTAATCTTACCAAAAAAAATATGCTTATCTAACATTAATTATGCTATACTATGCTACGCTACACTATATTATACAACACTACACTATTCTACACTTCATTACTCTACACCACACTACACTACACTGCATTACTTTACATTACTCTACACTACACTACTCTGCTACATTACTCTACTCTACTTTTCATTATACTAAACTAATTAAGTAAAACTACTAACCGGGTTTCTTTGAGTGCTCACGGCATGGATGTGTTGGCGGCCGCCATTGAAGAGTAGGCTTCCGAAATCGCTTTTGTTAGAGAGTGATAAGCCAAAAATACACAGACCAGTCCCGAGATGCCACGTGTCCTGACCCAAAGGAGAGGTTGGCCCAAGCCAGACCACGATAGAACCCATTCGGCAAATCCAAGAGGAATAGACCCAAGAAGTCATCCAGAGACCAAGTCTTCCATGCAAGCCAACGAGGTCCGACCATGACGTCACCGCCAAGGTCTACGTCATCTTATCATTAGAAGCACGTTATCCCAAAGAGATGTGATCCTATCCGGACTCATACATCAAGGATCGTTATCCAACACGTGAAGAGTACAAGAGTACACATCTATCTGTTAGGGAACCTCTTCCCCACCAGGACTCTACGTCTCATAAAGAGACACCCTACTACGTGATAGACTCTTCCGCGAAGAATACTTATCATCAATAGGGACTCTCCACACCACCATACTCAACTATAAATACTTAGGTATTTTAACCCATTATTCATCTTGAGTTCCAGTAATTCATCTGTTGCTAAGAGAAATCTAAACTTAGGCATCGGAGACTCCTAGGCCGGAACCACACCGGTTCTCCCTTGTCCTTGACGTCCTTTTACAAGTTACGGCACCTGAAGGACCTACCAGAGATTTCTTGATGCAACAGAGTGGCAACCATGGTCACCGCGAAGAAGACTGTAATTTCCCTCTTTCTTTCTCTTATGAATCTGTCTTCGCGTTTCTATTATTGATTTGTATTCCTGTATTTATTGTCGGTTGTTCCATGCGATTGTATAAATTCTATCACTTTAGGGACAGAATTGACTTCGGTAAGCGCTTTATTTCTCTCCTTAGTCCTTTCATTCATTTGGGTTTTCAGTCTCTGTTAAATTGCTTACTTTACTATTCTTTTGGCTCGTAAACGATTCCATTACAATGTTTTCCGCCGTTGTGTGTCAGAGTTTTTTCATCTATTGTATAAATAATTAATTGAAGATTATTAGAATTTTTTCCACCATTGTGCATTAGGGTTTTTTCTGCCGCTGTGCGTGTTAGGTCTCTCCGCCGTTGGTGCGTGTAATCCAAACATCCTATCTCCTCCTTAGTTTCTTGGGAAAATTACATGATTACCTACTTTTGGGTTTTCATTTACAAAACTGTCCACCCTATGTTTGAGTTAACAAAAATAGACAAAAACAAGTTAAGGTTTACAAAACTGGACAAAATAGTGTCTCTCCCTTCTACACTTACTTTTTTAGACATTTTTACCCCTATCATTGCCTTCTCGCCCAGGCATCCTCCATTCCCTACAACTCTACCCTTGTCCTAGCCACCTCCATTCTCTGCTACCCCAAGTAATAGAGGAAAAAAAAAGAGATTTTTTCAGAGGGGAACTGCCGAGGAAGGAAGGAGAGTCACTATTTTGTCTAGTTTTGTAAAACTAAACTTGTTTTTGTCTATTTTTGTTAACTCAAACACAGGGTGGACAGTTTTGTAAATGAAAACCCAAAAGTAGCTAATCATGTAATTTTCCCTAGTTTCTTTCACCATGATCCTTGGAACCGCTACCGAAGACGATGCCGACGATGCCGACGATGATAACAACGATGACAAATCTGTTATAGCTTGGGTTTTTTGACCCAAACCCTAACCCGAATCCGATGGTAGGTCCAGAATCCGAAGTGGCAACCTTGTATACATTTTGGAGTATTGCTTTGATGTTCGAACGAGTGGAAGATGAAGAAGAAATCTTGATGGTAACCCATTGTCTACCGGCAAAATGATGCATACCTCCCCCATACAATTTCAAAATTTACAATCTAATGTATAAATCATGGAAAGCGACCCTGACCATATTTTTAGGTATTTAGGGCATGAAAACATTGTTAGAAATGTATTTGTATGCGAAACCACCAAACTTGGGGTGTTTCGACACTTGGACAGCACATAAAACACACTCTGATGGATCTTCTGATCAACCACATATATAAACTAGAGTATTGTTACTGCAGAATTCCTGTCTCGGGAGTGCGGGACCCGGTGCCTCGAGTCGGGGATTTTGCCGCCGCGTCCCATTTAGCTTGTTAAAATGTTTCTCCAACAATGTTGGTACGTGGGACTCATTTAATTAACCTTCGTACACAAATACGGCTAAATAATCATTTTTAATTAAATAGAGATAAGATTTAGAGACCGACTAATACACCTCATATAAAAATAAAACAACTTCCACTATTCACCTCTCTTCAAATCTAAACAAACAAAAGCTGGGTGAAGTAGAAAGAAGAAGAGAAGAAGGCGGCTGAGGACTGCTATCTGGTTTTGGTAAGAGGCTTACCCCCACATCTCATCTCCTTTCCATGAATTTTTCCCTTAATTTCTTTCCTTACCATGATTCCTATGCCAGATTCATCCCTAATTTGGGGAAACCTAAGCCCCAATTTCATGGGTGTGGGATACTTAGATGACTGCTTAATTCAGTCAAGTTATCTCCATTTATACTAGACTCTATTAGGAAGTTTTCATTTGGGTCATTGATTGTTGGTGCTACTATCAATTAGCACCCTGTTAAGTTTAATCTATGTTGTATAAGTTAATTTCCAATTGGTGTAGTTCATGTAAAAATAACTCTGATTATTTCTTGCAAATCTGAACCATGGTCATTACCCTAACCAAAATTCTCCAAATTACCCACCTCCCTAGTCTATTTTGAGTCATAGTAACTCAATCTTGTATGTAGGAATCATCCCTGATGTCAATTGGGGAAGACCAACCCAAAACCTCCATTAAAACTCTGATTTCCTTTTTATTTTTCGTTTCTGATTTTCTCTGGTGGAAGTTATTGGTCAACCAGAGACATAGACCAGAGTTACTAAAAGGTGTTTCTTAACTCCAAATCTATTCCGAATCGACCCTAACTTATCTTGGGATTTCAGTATCATTAGAATATCATCTAGCATGCATGTATAGTTGATAATTTTTAGAAACCTAACTCTTGAGTCAATTTTTTGTTTGCTGTTTGTCTCTGGTGGAAGTCACGGGTCAACCAAAGACACAGACCAGTGTTGTTGTCAGATGTTCTCTTAGCTCCAAACCTGTTTTAAAGTAACCTAACGTATATTGGAACTCCAGAAACATTAGGATACTGCCTAACATATATGTTTGGTTTATAAATATTAGGACCTAACTCTTGGATCATTGAACCTATCGACAAATGACTCGTGAACTAACCCGGCAGTGCAAAAATCAACTAAAGCAAGGTGAGTGGGGATAGGCCTTGATTTTATTTTGGAGTGTTTATCATTTTAGATTAATTATCAGGAAACGTGCATATGTGTGAAATTATTCTTGTTAGAACTTGTCTTATTAATTACTTCATTCATGTCTTGTGATTATGAAATTGTGGACTTATGATGAAATGTGGAATATGTTTGAAGGTGTGATTTGTATGCTAGAATAGATGCCGTAAATGGCTTGGAAATGAGAGGTATGGTGCACCGTAGTATGGGATGCAGGAGCACTGTACACCTCGTACTATGCCATTTAGTCTATATATGACTAGGGACGTCATTCCTTGGTACTACAACCCTTACCAGCAGGGGTTTAGGTTCTGGGTGATCATAGCTCCCTGTCGCTGAAGAGTGTGTGGAACACCGGGATGGGGTCCAGGCTATGATTATCAGAGTCTACCCACGGGAGGATCTGGAGGATTACTACTAGTGTGGGCTCCATGCAACAATTGAGGTTTTGGCTTGGGTTGAGATGACGGACCCAAGTCTGTTTTCCCGAGTTGTTGACATAGTACGACTTAGAGACTTAGGCATTGTTTGTTAGGTGGAAATTAGGTTTAAAATTGAATCCATGCATTTAGGATTTTTACTTTGTATGTGTGAATGCTTGTATGTGGTTTATCCTTTACTTGCTGGGCTCGGTGGAGCTCACCCCTGTGAAATATTTTCTTTTATATGGTCTTGCAGGTGGATCTGATAGTGGCAGAGGGGATTACTTGGAGAACAGTGATTGATGATGTAGTTTTTTCATTTGTTTTTCTTTTGTTAAAACTCTACTCTTTATGGAGGATGTATTTCCACTATAAATATTTTAGTATAGCTTGTTTCTGGCCCGATGGATGAAACCATGTAAATCCAGGCTGTTTGAGAAAAATGGGATCTGAATGTAAATAATATATATATAAACTTGTGAATTGTACTTTTCGCGTACTCTGACCAATGAAATACTTTTTATCTTAATTTGGTGCTGTGCTTGTGATGTGTATATACTGCATCGGGATCCTGGAGGTCTTCGAATACTTCGGGTATTCGGGTTACTAGCCGAATCCTCCCAGGGGGTGGTTTGCGGGTGTGACAAAATCTGCTTGGAAAACCATTCCCCCTTTCATGGATCATCACCGCCCCGCCTTCCACTCTTTTTCACCGCCCTCTGTGGCCGCCCCCTCTCCGCCCTACTCCACCGTTCTATGTACCCACCCCCACTCTGTCTTGCCCCAACTCCCTCTGCCCCTGCACCCCTTCTGCTCTGCTCCCACCATGGCCGTCACCGCAAATACTTTCCGCCATACCCCTTCCTCTCCCCCTCCCCCTCCCCATTCTATGGTTGATTAGTTTTTTTTTGCCATTGTTGGTAGACAATCATAGTTTTTGTGCTCCAAATTTATGTTTCAGTTTCTGGGTTGTATATGGACAACACCGAGGGGCTCTCAATCAAGGGAGGTTTTTTCTTTTTTCTTTGTTTGTGTGTTTGCAGGTGATGCCGACTCAGATGTTGGTGGCACTGAGGTTATCGTCGACTCCGAAGCTCCAGCCGCCGTTCAATCTTCAACAACCATTTACTGTCGTCGGACGAAGCTCCACTCACCGATCCAGCAGATCCTTGCAGATCTATTAGAAAGTAGATTGTGCCTACGATTCTAGTGGTCTTCTTGTTGTCAATCGAAACTCTACTCATCGATCCAGCAGACCTTTGTCGATCCGACAAGTCTGTTTGAAAAGTAGGCTGTGGCAGCGTGTCGACACGTATGGGCAGTGTGGCGTTGGACTGTTTGGCACGTATGGGCTCCCCTCTATTGGCACGTATGTGCATGCGCTTCAAATTTGATATGTCTATAGCCTGTTATTTAGGGAAGTGGTTGTGACCAACCCCTAGTCTGGATAACCCAGTCAATGATATGTGAGACTGGGTCAATCGGGTCAATTTCCACTCCTTGGTTTTGGATACAGTTTATCCATACCTTGCATTTATCATGTTCTCTATCTGTTTTATGTATTTTGTTTTCCTTTGCTTGGCATTGGACGTGCATGAATGAATAGCTCTCTTTCTACCAAAAAAAAAAACTAAAACTACTAACCACTAGGCTCATGGGAACCATAGGAGGATCAACTGTCACCCGGCTACACTCTGCGCCCAAGGACCACCTCCTAAGAAAGACACGGGGAGTTGGAGAAATGGGAGGCAAGCTCCAGGGCGCGTATTCTCCCCCCTCCCAAAACTTGAGCCATAGGTGACTCCCCAAGAAGACTAAGGGGGAAAACAAACCCGGCTGTATCAAAATCACGACCACCCCAAGCACCATCAGGGGATAAAGTCCAGGTTTGTAAGACCATTGAAAGATAAAATCTGAGAGAAAGGTCACGGGGATACGACCATCAGAAGAAAAACGACAGATATACACAGAGTTATAACACAATGTCAACCTCCACTGGAGAAGGAGTCTCAAACAATGCCACACCATAACAAGAAACTCCAAGTCAGAACAACGGGTACCACAACCCAGAACAAAGATAAGAAAAGCAGACCTCATAGTGTTTGCAAAAAGCAGGAAGGGGAAAGTAGAAGACACAAAGTTTAAAAGACACAGTATGACAAAGAAATCACCCTTATATAGGAAAAAGAGCAGTTAAGATGAGAAGAGCACGTGACGACCTAGCTTGAAGAATAGACTGGCATCTGAGAAGATCACAGAAGGAATAACTACACTATTGAACATGACGATTTTCCATTGGAGGACTGCGAGTACGATGCCTAGAAAACCACAAATGACAACACTTTCCAATAGAGGCATTGATGAAGACTCAATAAAGAAGACGGCTATTCCACATGAAGTGCCAGGTCCCCACAAGTTCAATGCATGGATACTCACGAAGGTAAAGATGGGGAATTAGAACCACCACTCCAGAAGAATCTCAGCGATGTGATAGTCACAACTCGCATTACGAAGTAATAACGACAGCACTACCCTAGTCAATCCCAAGATTGGGGATAACCGGAAACCAATAGGAAGCCGCGTTGCTCGAGCTAACACAACGAGTATGCAATCGAGTCTCAACCAACCTGGCAAAGGACATGGGGCTGTGGTGTTCTCCAAGAAAATGAACCACGGAGAGCAAGGAGCGTGTTGACGACTATCCTACTCCAACACACCCGAACGGAGTCCATTAGAGTTGGAGGCTTTATGTTATACCATATAATAGCCACCCAATAATGCCATGACACGTGGCATGGGCAAAGGTATTTGGTCAGGTCAACTGGATAAAACCATACCTGCATGAGACCCGTCAAGAAGGTCCACAAACCTACTCAAAGAAGCGAAAGGAGGCTGGCACACCTATTGGGTCAACTAGCTTACCTAGGACAAGTCTACACGCCTTGGCACATCATCTTCCACTATACATGATTACTCTATAACGGCCTTGGCACATCATCACCCGCTAAGTAAGGTTATCTTGCAAAGGAAACCATCTCCCATGCTGCAATGACAATAATGAGCATTTATTGATACTCACCAAACAAGGCTCCCAGGCATGTAGGAGAACCTGATAAACAGGAACACTCCACCTCCTGACAACAGGAGGGCTCCACCATTGGTAAAATCAGGACTTTTACATTACCACGTCAACCAAAGGGAATCAACCCTGTAAATTGAAAGGTAATACCCCACACAAGGGGATTGCATTCTTGAAATTCATACTGTTTCATCTATTTATTAAAGAGATCTAACTTAAGCATCAGATAGTGCCCCACCGGTACCCACTGACACTTATCTCCTTGTCTATTTACTATTCTATGTTGGTCCCATCCTTGGTATTAATATTTTTGATGCAACAGGACCCACCAGAGGTTTGTTGATGCAACATGTATTAATATTTTTGGTAGAGTTGGTTTTTTTTTTTTTTATGAAAAAGCTACGCCTTAGATTAAGATAAGAGAAATGTTTGTACATCATATAAAAAGGGGGAAGGGGGAGGGGGAGGGGGAGGGGGGGGGGGGGGGGGGAAGGAGTGTTGGTCCTAACAGAATTCAGTGTGTTGGATCTTAAGGCAGCTATCTATTGGTTGTGTTGAAAAGAGATGGGTACAACAGAAAAGTTAGAAGTGAGTTCAGGAAGTTCAAAAAAAGGTGAAACCAAAGTCCAAGGTATACACATCTTTCCTCCTGGCAGAGTTGTTGCTTGCCAGATAACTCTAGCATTAGATTTCTACTGTTTTTGATAATTTTTCGACTCACAATTTTCACCACGATGCATTCGTTGTGTAATATTCACTTTATTTTTGGTGATTTTTTGAATTCATCACATCATATCTAAGGGTGTCAACTCGATACCGAAACCATTTACCGAACTGGTATCGTACTAAATTACCCATATTGTACCGTATCGAATTGTAACGGTATGGGAAATTGGTACCATACTCTGCACGGTACGGTATCGGTATGGGGGTTGATAGCGTCGGTACATACTGATACCGTACCGAATTACCGAATACTGATATCATACCGTATTATCAGAATATATACTTATATATATACTAATTTATATAATAAATAATATATATAAGTATATATGTATTAAATATATATAATAGTTTATATATATAAGAATATAATATACTAAATATAATATATTTCATACTATATATATTAATTTATGTATATATAATATAAGAAACCACATAACAAATACCGAATACCATATCATATATATACTAAATAAAATCATATACCATATCAATACCGTATGATAATGTATCAATATGAGAAAATGGTACCATATATGGTATGGTATCGATATGAGGTGTTTGACTTCGATACCATACTGAATACTGGATACCGTATCGATTGACACCTTTGATTTCATAACTATAGCGTTCTCAATGATTTTTCGGTTCACCGCGCTCTCCCTTATTGCCAGCTCATTGTATTAGGGGTAAAAAGGTAACAAACTTTTGTTTCTTTGCCACAAACCCGGTAATCAAATACTTATATTCCTTTTCAGCACAAACACAAAAAAAAAACCACATCATCAGGAAAATATAAAACTCCACCTTACACTTTAAAACCCAACAAAAAAAATAAAATAAAAAAAATCCACGTCATCAGCTGAAATAAAGAGGGCACCTCTTATCTTTGGAGACGGTCAAGATCATTCCGTCATGGCCCACCGAAATTTGGCAGCTGGCATGCATCTTATGGTGCTTACTATCCCACGTGGCAAGTTTAAACCGGATCGTCGATGTCAGGTCCAACCGAAACACAACCGTGCCCGTCGCCCTACCCGCCATTAACGCCGTCCACTTGTCACCTGTTATCTCCAACGTGGTGGGCATACTCATCTGCCCATTTATCGATAACGTACTCTTCGGCTCCTGGTAATACGGGAACGCTGACGGTAACGGTAACGCCGCCCCTCCAATACGTTGGTCCTGATAATAAAGAACGCTACTCATGGAGTAGTAATAAAGGCCGATATTCTGGTTCGCGTTTCGGATCGTAATGTTGAACGATACCTGAGCGTTATCGTAACCGTTGTCTTGGGCCAGAGCCGGGAAGGAAAAGGTGCTGATCTGGAACCTGGGCCGGTGTGGGCGAAGACTTAGCCAAAGGATGAAGAAGATAACACCCAACACCAGAAGCAGAACCAAGAAGATTGAGCACACGAACTTGGAGACACGTGTCGTCAGGCTGTCACGCACCCGATGCGCATAATAGCGAGCCCGAGCCGAGTGGCGACGCTTTGTCGGCTGGTTTGTTGGAGCAGTGTGAATCGGTATCTCTCCGATTGTCGACATTTTTCAGACCAAAATCCTAGCCGGCGTTTGAGTGTCTGAGAGGCGAGAGGGTGTTTATGTAGGAAAGAAGGTGGCGGATGAGCGAAGTGATCTCTGTGGAACATTGGTTCTTTCGTTTGAGAAAGGAAAGAATAGATCTTGTTCTGAGTTCTGAAACATAGAAAAAGCTAGCTTGGATTCCTTGAACTCGAGGAAAAGAAAATGAAGAAATTGAAAGCCTTTTGTCATTGTAGGGGAAAAGCGTTGTGTCTGTCTATGTGTTGCATTACAATTCTACAACCATAGAAAGAAAAAGTGTAAAGTGCAACAAACTGCACCATCGATGACTTCACAATCACGAATACGCACGCTCGATTGAGTCATAAAAAGGTTCCCCTACATCTAGTTTTTGGGTAAACAAAGGTTCCCATACTTCTTGGCAAGGTATATATACGACTTTACTTGGTATAAGATATTGACAAATCAATTAAGAAATTCTAAAACCAGAATTTTATTTTGCTCTCTATCAATCGTAGAGATGCTCAATGTATTTATACATACAATGGCTTGGTAGCTAAGGAATAAATAGAGAGTAAGAATTGTTTTGAGGACTGATAAGGCATAAAACACCCCACCAATCAGAAGCTATCACATGGCCGAGCCGACGTCAGTCTAAGAACCGAACCGAGCTCAGCAGAAGACTGGGCCGACCCGATCTTCGATAAACCTTACTGCTTGGCCGAGCTAGTCAGACACACCCAAGTCAACCGGACGCTGAGCCGAACTCGTACGGGCCCGACAAGGCCGACCTAGTAGGCCGAGCTCTTCGGCCGATCTCTGGCCGCACGGCACGACAGATCAATGCTGACCCAAAGATCCCCCATCACGACCGAGCCGCACGCCAGCCAATCTCACGGTTCGAGCCTACGCAAGTCGACTGTGATTGGAGCACCATGGCACGACCGAGCTCACACACACACAACTAACAATATGACCCTCAGGTCATATTGGCCGAGGCCGACCTCCGAGGCCGAGCCCTCCACCAAGGTCATCATAATGACCCGCCGGGAATCGCGGAGCCATGTCAGGACATCCCGAGAATCACGGGATAAGGATCGAGCCACGATCGTAACGCGATACGGAATCATATTTTACATGGACTCTTTACCTTAACAAGAGTCCGACCCCGAAAGAAACTCTCCACTTCGCTCCGCGAGGAAGAGCCTTACCAAACAAGGACTCTTACCATACTAGGACTCCTCCAACCGCCTCATCTCCCTCCATAAATACCCAGGTATGGAGGTCTATTGCTCACTTAACTTTTCATTAGCTGTTACGCTGTCACATTGGAGACCTAACTAGAGTGTCGGAGATTCCTAGGCCGAAGCCACACCGGCTCTCTTGCGCTCACTCGGTTTTTTGCAGGCTCATCCGTGGGCGAATCGGGCACCGGAGGTTTCCACATGCAATAGATTTGGCGCCGTCTGTGGGAACGACGTCTGCAAGCCATCGCCATTTCTACCAACTTCAAGAGCAGCAACAATGGTGCACACGAGATCAGGGCAACATGGCTCGACTTCCCGTGGGGATGAGCTACAGCCCGTTGTGCAGGCAAGGTGAACACCACCCTCCGAAGCCTCGCGGTAGGGCGTAACCAGAAGACCCCCTCGGGCAGGGGGTGCGCAGCCCAGCACAGGCGCCGCGACCAATCCCATTCCCCCGCCAGAGGGTGGGAACGGTGGAAGTGTGCTCGACACAGCAGCGACTGACCGAGCATAGGTCGAGCTAAAGTTGAACGGGCTGGGCCTACCACCGCCGCCGCCCTTACCGAAGAATTTGGACTCCGTAGCCCCGATAAATAATCGACAAGTTATGGACTTGCAGCTATAGATGCTCCACACCAACGAGATGCTGCGTGCTTTCATGACCCAGATGGCCCGGGGTGGGCTGATGGGCCAACCACTGGTTGCGCCCCCTCCAGCCCAGGTGCGCGGAGAGGGAAACTTGCAACAGAATGGTGGCCGACGTCGGGCCGAGCCGAGCTGGACCACGTCATCACACCCATCTCGTCAGAAGACTCCTACTCCACACCCTAGTAGAGGCGCTCGACGGGATGAGGAAGAGTATCACCGAAGCTCAGGGGCAGGGCAAGAAATCAAACCAGCGGGCTCAGTAGTGAGAAGGTCAGTATGTTTCGATCGGCTCCAAGAAGACGGGCAACCGAAGGGAAACCGAGAACAAGGGAATGAGCCAAATGGGAGACATGTTGCGAGGCAAGGAGAAGGATCTTGCCATAGCCCCCAGCGTTGAAGCCCGCCTCCCCGAGAAGAGCAATAGAGGAGCCCCCATGGGTCCAATTTCCAGGTGGAAAGAAGATTAAGGAGGGATGGCGCTGATCGAGCCGACCAGAACGGCCGACCACAGCGGGACGACCGAGCATACCGACCTCGAGCTGAAGAACAAAATGGCTGACCTAGGCCGAGTGAATAAGACAATTTGTACCAGGTGGATGAGCCGAACGACCGAGCACCTGAAATCGAGCTGGAAAGGTGGCTACGAGAATTGGCCGAGTAGGTGGAGGGATTGAAAAATAGGTGACCCCGGACGCCTATTCACTAGTCGGACGACACCCTTATCCTCCTGAGATCATGACCGCGCCACTACCGGCCAGGTTCAAACCTCCTCCCTTCGACCGGTATGACGGGACGATCGACCAGACAGATCATATCAACTACTTTAATGCGATGATGACCATGTACGAGGGAACCGAGATTGTTTCTTGTCGGGCTTTCCCTGCATCCCTCAAGGGCGCGGCGACCTCATGGTTCTCCTGGTTGCCGCCGAACTCCATAACAAGCTTCGCTTAGCTCTGTCGATCCTTCGTCACGCACTTCCAGAGTAGTATGAAACATAAGAAGGCGACGGTCAACCTCCTCAGTGTGAAGCAAAGGTCTGACGAGTCGATCTGAGCATTCGTCTCCCGCTTCAACAAGGAATCCTTAGACATCAAGGATTTAAATGAGGCCACGGCCCATACTGCGATGAGCAACGGGCTCGCTGACATGGACCTCATCAAGGACTTGACCTGGAAGCCTACTAGAAACCTGGCCGAGCTCTTGGAGAGGTTTAATGAATTTGAAAATATGGCCGAGGTGCTCCAAGCCCGAAACGAAAACGAAGGCCGAGCCGATAAGAAAAGACCGACGACCAATGATCGCAAGGAGGGCAAGGGGCCCAGGACGGATCGCCTAGCCGAGAGATCAGACTGGGCTCGGAGCCCCGATTACACCCCATTGAATACCTCGCGTAAGGAGATTTTGATGCAAATACAGGACGGCGGGTACATCTGTCGACCTCGACCGATGCAAGCTGGGTCATCTCAGAATCCCAACAAGTATTGTCAATTCCACAAGGACACCGATCACGACACCGAGGATTGCTATTAGATGAAAAGAGAAATCAAAGAGCTGATAAAAGCAGGGCACCTGAAGCGATATGTCAAGGGAGGCCGAGAAGAGCGTGGGGGTCGGCGACCTGAAGATCGCAATCAAAGGAGAGTCGAGCCGAGGCCCGAAAATAGGCGAGCTGAGTGAAATAAAGATAAAGCCTGAGCTGAGAAGAAAGAGGACGGATCCGGGCCGAGCAGTGACAAGGGAGCTCCCATATACACTATCCTCAGAGGGCCCGGACAGAAGTCTACTCGAAAGGCCAAGGCAAACGAGCGGTTCGTCGGAGTCGTCGAGAAGCCCACTAAGAAACTTAAGCCAGCGACGACGATCTCCTTCATCGAGGCCGACCTCGAAGGTATAAGTTTGCCTCATGATGATGCTTTAGTAGTGCAGGTAGAAATTGCGAAGAGACCCGTCCATCGAGTATTTGTCGATATCGACGCATCCGTGGACCTTATGTCGCTAGACGCGTACTGACAATTTGGCTTCGGCGACGAAGCATTCAAGCCGGAGGGCACCTCACTTCATGGGTTCTCGGGAGCTGTTGCGACTATCAAGGACTCAATCGACCTGCTGGTCACGATCGGACAAGCTCCATGTCAAGTGACGATCCAAGTCAAATTCATGGTAGTACGATCGGTGGTGGCTTTCAACGCCATACTCGGCTGCCCATCATTGACCGCTCTCCAAGCCATCATCTCACCGACGCACTTGAAGATGAAGTTCCCTACCGAGAACGGTATCGGTGAAGTTCGAGGTGACTAGAAGAAGGCACGGGAGTGCTATGCTACTTTTGTCAAGCAAAATAAAGGCAATGTCCGAGGAATGGCAATGTGCGTCGAGTACCTTCCTGAGGATCAGCGGGATGAGCTCATCGAACGGAGAGGACTTACTGGTTGAAGAAGAACTGGAGACGAGATGAACACGAACGAAGTAAAAAATTGAACCGATCACGAACTGGAAAGCGCCGAGCACTATAGAACTGAGAAATCCGAGCTAGCCGAGCAGTCAACAACTTGAAGCAGTGAAGAATGAACAGGGAGGAGTCGCCTATTTATAACTTTTGGGCTGAACTGATCCACCGGCCGAGAAGAACTCAGCAAGATTCAATGGCCCAGATCAAAAGACGATTTGAATTCCCAAGCCTACCATAATGACTCTGCTGACGTGGCACTGACGCCCAATTGTCAGACTGTACAATGTCAAATCCTTGACAAAATGAGCTTGGTTGGGCCGTAAGAATCTTTCAGACGAGCAGACCAGGAAACTTCACTCATCAGTGCCGAGTCGATCCCTGATGAGTGGGGGACCTATGATAAGGCATAAAACACCCCACCACTCAGAAGCTGCCACATGGCCGAGCCAAGGTCAGTCCAAGAACCGAACCGAGCTCAGCGGAAGACCGGGCCGACCCGATCTTCAATAAACCTTACTGCTTGGCCGAGCTCGTCAGACACACCCAAGTCAACCGGAGGCTGAGCCAAACTCGTATGGGCCCGACAAGGCTGACCTAGTAGGCCGAGCTCTTCGGTCAATCTCTAGCCATACGGCACGACAGATCAATGCTGACCCAAAGATCCCCCATCACGGCCGAGCCGCACGCTTGTCGATCTCACAGTTTGAGCCTATACAAGTCGGCTGTGATTGGAGCACCATGGCATGGCCGAGCGCACACACACACAACTAACAATATGACCCTCAAGTCATATTGGCCGAGGTCGAACTCCGAGGCCGACCTCCGAGGCCGAGCCCTCCACCAAGGTCATCATAATAACCCACCAGGAATCGTAGAGCCACATCAGCGCATCCCGAGAATCACGGGATAAGGATCGAGCCACGATCGTAACGCGATACGGAATCATATTTTACATGGACTCTTTACCTTAACAAGAGTCCAACCCCGAAAGAAACTCTCCACTTCGCTCCGCGAGGAAGAGCCTTACCAAACAAGGACTCTTACCATACTAGGACTCCTCCAACCGCCTCATCTCCCTCTATAAATACCCAGGTATGGAGCTCTATTGCTCACTTGACTTTTCACTAGCTATTACGCTGTCACATTGGAGACCTAACTAGAGCGTCGGAGATTCCTAGGCCAAAGCCACACCGGCTCTCTTGCGCTCACTAGGTTTTTTGCAGGCTCATCCTTGGGCGAACCGGGCACTGGAGGTCTCCAGACGCAACAAGGACAAGAATCAATGTAGTCGATCCCTTGTAGGGGATGTTTATGGGATGCTGCTTTGACTACTACTTTGATTTTTTTTCTTTACTTAATTTCTATTTTTTTTCCTTTTACTTATTTTGTATCTTTTTACTTCTCTCATTTTTTTACTGTCATAGCCTCTATCGGATCCATGTAGCCAACCCCATTTAGTTGGGATAAGACTATGGTTGTTGTTGTTGTTGTTTAAGAGTTAGAGTAGGATACAAAATATAAAAAATCCTAATCCATTACAATCTAATCTAATTTCCTAATCAATATCAAACTCTATTAGATGCAATATGGTTCAATACACCCCCTCAAGTTGTAGGTTCTCTAGGATGAACCTTTGACTTGTCATGAAGAAACTGAAACCATGTGGAAGATAAGCCCTTAGTCATGGTGTACGTCTCCAATATGATCATGTTTGATTTATGTGTCCATCAAACCTAATTTTAGTGCAAATTAAACCGTTTATTTGTTTTGGTTTAATTTTAGCACATGTTATATCAACTTTTTGAGCATTATGTGTCCTTAAGTCTATACATTAAATTGGAATCATGACTAGGGTTTGGACTGGGCACCTTTATCATATGGTCTTCACATTGGGTACTGTTTTCCTATTTTTCGTCGGTCAGTAGACCGTTCTAGATTCAGAAAATCAATTGAATTTGCTGGGGATGAAGATTCCACTCCAGCCTTGGTAATCCAAGGACTTTTCTTAAGTTTGATGATGTAAAGATCAAAGAATTTATTGAAAACCAGCAAATTCCCTCCATTCTGAAGAACGAAGAATAGTATATAGCATAAACCTCTTGAAAAATATTTACACAAAGGAAACTTACTGTGCTACTTCTAACTTACTCCTACTCCTATGAAAGTAAAAATTACAAGTGTTGATGATTGTGTGTAGATCCCTTTGTCTTCTTTTTTTTTTCCCCCTTCTTTTATACATAGTAATTGGTTGTAACCTACCCAACGTTCAGGGTGGTTCCAACTTTTGCAACCGTCCAAGTTTATCTAGACAAAATGAATTGCACCAATCATGTTTTGTTTATCCAAACCCTGCTCAAAAAATAACTAGCCTTGATAACATCTCGGCCCAAAAAGGATTTCAATTCCATCTTAGCCGAAAATAGGGTACAAACAGGTACACCTTGGCATATTGATGTCAGGGTACAAATGGGAATACACATTTGAATGTGTATTGGTGAAGAATCTATTCATGTTGATTCCCTCATGTGTTATTTCCAGATGTAGGTTTGGGATAGACATGTGTCACCAAGACCCAATACCTGAGAGGATCTTGTCACTACAAAATGTGAACACGCACTTTGGTTCATCAATGACTAAGGTTCTAAGATTCAAAGCCGATTTTCTGGGAACGTGTGAACATTTTGTGAGTGAAAGGGTCACTTGCCAAACTTATTTTCAAATAAAATGATAGATTATATGTATGTTTTGATTAAAAATATTTGATCGTGTTTTGCAGATTCTTATCACATACACAGACACTTTGATATGGACATATACTATGGAATGGAGTTTGGCAGTATTAATATACATGTCCTAGATTCCATAATGACAATGTTGATTAGTGGAGGGTTGGTACATATTAAGGTGTTATTATGTAAGGGTATTTTTGTGATTTTTAATTAAATAATTGATTTATTTAATTTAATGGATTTGGTGTAATTATTTTATTGTCCATTAAAATAAAATGAATAATTATTTACTTTCCCTTTTAGATTCTGCTTCTTCACTAATTAGAGGCATATTGGGAATGGATGTTGGGATTCAAGTCAACTTGGTGGAGAGAGGGTCAGACTCTCACAAGGATGGCAAGAGGTATCTGTTGGATCCCCACCTATATAAACACAAAGTGGGGGGCTGGCCAGAGGTTTGGGCACAGTTTTTCTGGTCTCCCCTCCTCTTGGCCAAATTGCTCTCTCTCTCTCTCTCTTTCTCTCATCTCTTTGTTCTCTTGCTCTTGCTCAATTTTGGGTTTTGAGAATTAGAGTTTGGTGAAACCCTAGGTTCTTTTGAAGATTTGGATTTACATCCTTGGAGAAGATTGTTGCATTGGTTGCATCAAGAAGGTTCAAGAATATCTTTCTTTGTGTGCTCATTGGAAGAAGAATCATTATCTAGAGGAAGAGCAACATCTGAGGCTCTCTAGGTTAGCAAATTTTTTTATTTATTATCATTCATTAAGATTTTAATTGGTTTGGCAATCTTGGGATGCAAAAGAAACCCGAATCGATCTCTTTCTGCTGCGCATTCGGGTATAGGATGGTTTCCTCTTTCCATGTGATGATGGAAAGAGATGTAATTCTTTTCTTGTCTTTACCCTAATTCTTATGGAAAAAAGATTGAGATGCTCACTGGATCAACAAGTGGTATCAAAGACATGCTTTCCCACCCAAGATTATCTTTCCATGTGATGCAAGAATGAATCCTTCATATGTGGGTACATCTCTTTTCTTGAGATCTTGAATTTATTTCATACTCTTGATGTATAAATTTGGTTTCTTGTTTTTCAAAGGAAGAAAAAGAAAGTTTATTTTTGGGTTCTTGACCCTTGAAAAGAACCACATACCTAGGTTTTCATTTTCCCATAGGAAAGGAGAAAGAAATAAAATAAGAAAATTACTTGGACACCCCCTGTACTATGGCCTAATTACTTAGTCTCCCCAATGTTTGAAACAATTACTTGAACACCCTCTGCAGTTTACCATTTCTTTCAAGTAAGTCATGTCCGTTAGTTTAGTGATGACATCATCGGTTACATATTTTGTAATGCCTAAACTACCCTTAAAGGGTAGTGAAGTGACCTTTTTACCCTCTTCCTCCTTTTTCTTCTTCTTCTTCCTACAACCCAATTTCAGATTCAAACCCTAATCGATTTCAGAAAAAAATCTATTTTCTTAAACAAATTTCAAATCAAAATAACCCCAAACCCTTAATCGATTTCAGATTTAAACCCTAACAAATCTCTTTCATGGCCAATTCAAGTACATAAAACAAAAATTTAAATTTGAGATCCCGCTGCCTGTTTCTCTGTTCATAGAGGTAAAAACTTGATTTTCGATTAAGTATTTTCGCAGCCCTCATGGTTCTGATTTTGAAGAATATTATTTCATTATCATTCAATTGGGATGCTTCTAGATTAGTTCCCCATTACCAACAGCATAAGTGGATTATTTGACCTTGAAGTATCTGGTATCACAGGCTGAAGATAGTATGGCAATTTGATTTTATCCATTATGAGATTATTACTGCAAATGGTCTACATCGATTGACCTTTACAACTGGACTGTTGGGTTCCACCGATTGAAATTTTGACCTCTACAAATGGACTGAGATTATTGTTGCATAAGTGGATTATTGTTGTGAGATGAACTGAGATTATTACTCCACCCCTACTCCCTCTAGGGTTCCACCGATTGAAAAAAAAAAAAGAGAAGGAGAAGAAGAGCAGAGAGGGCGAGAAACCGAGAATCCCTCCCGATGTACCCATCATGCGTTGATGGTGACGGTGGTGAGGTTCAGTCCTCCCTCTGCATCTGAACTGTAGTTGCAGGAAGAAGAAGAAGAAAAAGTTAAAGAAGAAAGAAGGAGAAGAAGGAGAAGAAGAAGGAGGGTAAGTTGGTCATTTAACTTCATAAGTTTAAGTTAAATAACTCATAAGGGTAAAATGGACATTTCCATTTAAACATTAACAGCAGACTGACACTATCAGGTTTCGGGGGGTGTCAAGTAATTGTTTCAAACGTTGGTAATCGTAAACAAAATGGTCATTGTATAGGGGGTGTCCAAGTAATTTTCTCAAATAAAATATGTGTTCCCAAAAATTTATGGAGAACACTACAGCATTTTTCCATGGAGATTGAATAATGGCCAACCATCACACACACTCCCAGCTCAAACCATCATAGTGCCGCCCATTCCTGCTTGTGCCCTAGTCGTACTGTGGCCTACACTAGGTGTGCGGCTAGCATGGCCATGCTGTTGTCTTAGTCGCGGTCGTACAGCCACATAGTCTTTTGACCTTCCCGCTGTACGGCCGCCCCTTGCTACGCTGCCGCTTTGATGTGTTGTATCACTGCCTTGCTGTGTCGCCTTGCTCTTCCTCTAAAAAAAAAAAAAGAGTTGTTTATGGTTGTTATTTTATTTAAGGATTTAGAGGAAGAAGATGGGTGAAGAGAGTCTCTCCACCAGGTCTAAATTTAAATTTGATTTAATTATTATTGGTTTTGGCTTTTCATCACATATGATGTGAACTTTTCTTGATGTAATTGGCTTGTTCACATGAGATGTGAATGGAATTAAATAGTTGGGAATTATATGGTGTGATATTTTTTCTAAAGGAGATTAACCAATAGTTAATGATAGTACTCATATATGATTGTACTTACTCTTGTATACATTGGTGATTATGGGATTAGTTTTTTAACAATATGGATGGCTACATAAACATGTGATCCGATATTTGGATGTGGTTGTAGGTATAACTACGGTCCAGGGATCAAACCATGGTTCCCTAGGAAAACCAATTATAAACCAATTAGGGTATTGCACGCCCTGGGTTATCCCATGGTGTCCCATGGGTGCCCCCATTTTAATTTTAGGGTTTCCCCTGGTCTCCCATGGGAACCCTGGTGCATCCCTAATAGGGTTTCTCCTTCCCTCATTTGTCCCACGTAATTATAGGACACATTAGGGACAGAGAAAATACATCTCTAGTCATCACATGGCAAGAGGGATCCATCCCATACTCGAATGTGCAGCGGAAATAAATCGATTCGAGTTTCTTTCGCATCCCATAAATATTAATAATCAATAAACTGAAAGGAATTAATAAAGAACTGCTAACCTGGTGAGCCTCAAGTGTTGCTCCTCCAATAGACAGTGGTTCTTCCTCCAGTGAGTGCTCTAAGAAAACAGATTTGAACCTCCAATGGTGCTACCAAGGTTCTTCAAGCCAAACGCAGATGCTCTCAAATTCTCCAGCATAGATCTAGGGTTTCACAAACCCTAACTCTCAATTTCAGTAGAGAGAAAAATAGAAGAAAAAGAAGAGATCTCAAAGAGGGAGAGAGAGACCAAAACGCAGAAGAGGGGGCCCGGCAAAAACGTGGAGCACTGCCCCCCTCCTGCGTTTTTTGATCCTTTTATAGATCTAGGGTTTTAATTAAACCCTGGATGGATTACTTTAATCCCAGTGAGAGTCTGTCTCTCTCTCTCTCTCTCTCAGTTTGGCAGTTCTGTTTAAACTCAAAGTGCTTCTAAAAGGGAAAGAAACAGAATCTAATGGGGAAAGTATTAATTAGCTACTTTATTTAATTATTAATGGATAATTACAATTAACACCAATTCCATTAATTAAATAAAGAGCCAATTAAATTAGTAAATTTCAAATAACTCCCTATATCTTACATATACAACCCCCCACTAATCAACACCATCATTATGGAATCTAGGGCACATACACATGTACTGCCAAACCCCAATCCATAGTACAAGTCCATATACGAGCGTTTGTGCATCTGATCGGGTCCCGCAAAACTCGATAAAATACTTTGTTCAAATAATTATAAATAATGTATCATTTTATGTAAAATAGATTTTTGCAAAACCATTTCCAAAACAGCACTGGATCCAGATTCTGATTCGACCATGCACAGACAGTCTCTATCTTGGTGTTCCCTAATCGGGCAGTGGTGACCGTGTTGGATAACTCCACTCACAAAGTGTTCACGTATTCCCGGAACACCGGCTTTGACTCGCTTGAGTCTCAGTCATTGATGAACCAAAGAATGCGATCACACTTTGCAGTGACAGGGTTCCCTCAGGTACAGGATGTCGATGACACATGTCTATCCCTTCCTACATCTGGCAATAATACATGAGGGATTCAACAAAGTAGATTCTTCGCCAATGCACACATCAAACATGTGAACACTCGCATTCATACCTTAACATCACATGTCTAGGCATACCCAATGCGACGACCATATGATAAGGGTGCCCAGCCCAAACCCTAGTCGCGACTACCATTTTAAGTATAACTTATGAACACATAATGTTCAAAAAGTTTATATCGCATGTGACAATATTAAACAAGAGTGTATAAATGTTCAATATAAAGGTGAATCGGGTTAAATCGGACCGAATCGGATTTGATGGACACACACTTGTCCAACAATCTCCCACTTGTACATCAAAACCAATTCCCCATACATTTTAAACCCATGCCCTCCATGTGTTTCTCAAACACTCCTTGTGACAAACCCTTTGTTATGACATCAGACACATTTTCAGTTGTGTCCACTTTGGAGATACTCACGTCGCCCTGCTGGATAATCTCTCTGATGAGGTGATACTTGCGCTGTACGTGTTTGTTCCTCTGATGAGCCCTAGGCTCTTTAGCTTGTGCAATGGCCCCTCTGTTGTCACATAACAGGGGAATAGGGCCCTTGACAAGGTTAGGGACTACCTCCAAATCTGATAGGAATTTTCTTAGCCAAACACCTTCTTTTGCTGCATCACAAGCTGCAAGGTATTCTGCTTCGGTAGTAGAATCGGCTGTAGACTTTTGTTTCGTACTCCGCCATACAATGGAACCCCCACCCATTAGATATACCATCTTGGACGTGGATTTTCTGTCATCCTTGTCAGTTTGGAAATCCAAATCTATGTACCCCAATACTGACAATTGATCAGATTCAAAAACCAAGAAATATTCCTTAGTCCTTCTTAGGTACTTAAGGATATTCTTGACAGCACTCCAATGCTCGCGTCCAGGGTTAGATTGATAACGACTTACCATATCTACTGCATTGCAAATGTCCGGCCTCATACACAACATAGCGTACATAAGACTCCCTACTACTGAGGCATAGGGAATCCTCTTCATCTCTTCAATGTCTGTCTGAGACTGAGGACATTGAGATCTGGAAAGACTGACTCCATATCTGAAGGGAACACTTCCCCTCTTGGAGTTCTCCATGCTAAATCTGGCCAGGACTTTATCTATATAGGTAGCCTGTGACAAGCCTAGCATCCTTTTCTGGCGATCTCTTACGAGTTTGATCCCAAGGATATAGCTAGCTTCACCAAGGTCTTTCATCGAAAACATTGTGGATAACCACTGTTTTACTGATGAAAGAAAACCTATATCGTTACCAATCAGCAATATGTCATCTACGTACGAAATAAGAAAACATATTGCCCTCCCACTGATCTTCTTGTAAACGCATGGTTCATCCATGTTTTGATCAAAACTAAACCATTTGATTGATTGATCAAACCTGATGTTTCAGCTCCTGGAAGCCTGCTTCAGCCCATAAATGGACCTCTGTAATTTGCACACCTGTCTTTCTTCCTCCAAGGAAGAGAACCCCTCTACCTGTTCCATGTAGATTTTCTCTTGAAGGAATCCATTCAGAAATGCAGTCTGCACATCCATCTGCCAGATTTCATAATCAAAGTGTGCAGTGATAGCCAATAAAATCCCGATGGATTTCATCATCGCCACTGGTGAAAAGGTTTCCTCATAGTCTATACATTCTTTCTAGGTATAACCCTTTGCCACCAGTCTCGCTTTGAATCTTTTGACCTTTCCATCTGCGCCCTTCTTCCTCTTGAAGATCCATTTACATCCAATCGGTTTAACGCCAAGTGGTGGATCAACTAGAGTCCAGACCTTGTTGGAATGCATCGAATCAATTTCAGAGTGCATTGCCTCCAGCCACCTAGTGGCATCAACATCCTTTAGAGCCTCAGAGTATGTCATCGGATCATCATCCGATTCAACCGATACCATGTGGAACTCTTCCATAGTTTCCTCTTCGGTTAGAAGAGTAAGCCTGGTGGGTGGTCTAATAGTCCTCCCACTGCGTCGAGGTTCTTCAGGTGTTGGTATTTCAGCGGGTATACCAATTGGTCTCACTTCAGGAAGTGACGTTTCTGAGCTATCTGATAGCTCTTTAATGACTACTGGTTCAGACCTCTGGGTCATCATTTCTTCCTCCAAAAATGTGACGTGTTTACTTACAATGACCTTCTGGTCAACTGGGTCATAGAAATAATAGCCTATCGTGCCTTTGGGGTAGCCTATGAAATGGCATCTTAAAGTCCTGTATTCCAACTTGTCTGTCTGTTGCTTTCGTATATGTGCTATGCAACCCTATACCCTAAGGTGTTGAATATTGGGCATACACCCTTTCCACAACTCAAAGGGTGTCTTGGCTAGAGACTTGGATGGAACCCTATTCAAGATGTAAATTTTCGTTTCTAAAGCATACCCCCAGAAAGAGAGAGGCAGCTCACTATAAGTGAGCATCGTCCGGACCATATCCAATAGGGTCCTATTGCGTCGTTCGGATACACCATTTTGTTGTGGTGTGCCTGGATTAGTTAGCTGACTAACTATCCCTTGGGATATGAGATGATCTTTAAACTCATCCAATAGATACTCCCCTCCACGATCTGATCATAAGGACTTGACGCTTTTATCGAGCTGTCTTTCGACCTCGGCTTGAAATTCTTTGAATTTATCAAAGGCTTTCGATTTCCTACGCATCAAGTATATGTAACCATATCTAGAGTAATCATCGGTGAATGTGATAAAGTACTCATACCCATATCTCGCTTGTATGTTTATGGGTCCACACACATCAGTGTGTATTAACTCTGACAGATTTGTGGCTCTAGTAGCTTTATTGCTAAAGGGTTTCTTGGTCATTTTACCCTAAAGGCATGACTCATAGGTTGGGAATGGTTCCACCCTCAGACTCTCTAAGGGTCCATCCCTCACCAATCTACTGATTCGGTTTACATTAATGTGACCTAATCTTAGATGCCATAGATATGTTGAGTTCACTGGAGCTGCTTTCCGTTTAAAATCAACATTTGAAACAACATTCATTCTAATAGGGCAATCTAGAAAATACAAACCACTTTGCATATACCCGGATGCCATAAAGGAACGAATAATTAACTTAGAATTAAAGGAAAAACTGTATCCGTCCAAAACAAGTTTTGAAACTGAAATTATCTTCGTCTTGAAAGAGGGTACATAATAGCAATCCTTTAAAACTAACAAGCAGAACTAAAATTTAAAATAAAAGTTCCCACAGCCATCGCCATGGTCTTAGCTCCAGTGCCCATCTGAAGACGCACCTCATTTCTTTCCAGGTTCCTTATCTCCTTGAACCCCTGCAAATCATTGCAAATGTGAATAGTGGAACCTCTATCCACCAACCAACAATTGGTTGGTTCAAAAGACAAATTAGACTCATAAAGAACGTGAACATCACATGTACCTTCTTTAGCAGCCTCTGTTTCATCTGACTTCTTGTTTTTCATAGTAGTCAGGTAAGCACGACAGTTTCTTTTCCAGTGACCCTCCTTCTTGCAATAAAAGCACTTGCCTTTGCCTTTATTGCCAGACTTTCCACCCTTGGGTTTCAGGGTCTTACCCTTACTTCCCTTTTTCTTCTTCTTCCCACTTGAAGAAGGCTTTGCCTTAGTTACATTGACCTCAGCCTTGTCCTTTTTCAAGGACGCTTTAGCCTCTACCAGTGCGTTAGCAAGCTCGGTGAGCTCCATCGCCTTATCGGACATCTAGTAGAACATCTTAAAGGGTGCATAGGCAAAAGTGAGTGACGCTAAGATCACATCGATCTTGTATCGCAGGTTGAAATCAGTCCCCATGGATTCCAGTTTTTCAAACAGATTGATCATTTTCATTATATGATCCATCACTGGAGTCCCCTGGGACATCTTGGTGTTGTGGATTTGACTCACCACATCAGAATGGGCGTGTGTCAACTGCCTGTTGAACAATTTAGCAAGTTTATCCATCTTACCCCCAGTAGTGCGTATATCCTTGACCGAGTCCAGAACTGACTTTTCCAACGATCCTAGGATATAAAGTGATGCCTTGGAATCCCTCATGAGGAACTCCTGCATCTCTTCATTTGTCTCAAAATCATTTGGGTCGGGTTGAGGAGGAACTTGTTCATCAAGAACTGTGTATAGTCCTTCAGCAGTCAGGAGCAATTTAATGCTCTGGTACCAATCAACATAGTTTGCACCATTAAGTTTGTATTCTCTAATGAGTGTCAAAAGATTGGAATTAACGATAGTCATTGTATAAAGATCTACACATGCACAAGTAAATAACCACATGCTAATTAATAACCATTGAAATTAATAAATTGAGCACACACACATCAATGGTCTTTCATGATTTGGGTTTCCCTCATATCCCAAAAGATGAATTGGATACCTACAACCCTTGTATACATAACTTACCCTGTCGGGAGTCATTATACACATCGTGGTAGTGTGGACTAGGCTGTCCGCCTCATGGGCTTCTAATATTTTTGGCCACCTGGGTGCCATGTTCAGATCCTGTCGGCTGACATACACCCAAGCCATGTACTTACCTATTGCATTAGTTAGAATCATGGAATCATGAAAAATGACCCACTGTCGCAGTGCCCTCTCACTATCCATACCCTAACGTATCTAGATAGAGGTAAATATAGATAAGTATGTGACAGTGGTCCTGGCAATGTCCTGTCGGCGAATGCAGGGCATATCACACAATCTCTACATTTATCTTCAATAGGAGGCCATGGTTATGTCTACCGATTAAGACTAGTCCATATCATACATGAATTATGATTAAAGAGGGATTAAGCAACTCTCACATACATGGATAGATTTAAACAACATAATTAATCAACATTAATTAAAAGTGATTATGGGATGACGGCATTTTTATCAGAAGCAATTAAAGAACCCTCCCAATAAAAATAAAACTAATAACTTTGGGTGCATTTATCATGCCATGGATGCCACGCCTCGGATCATCTCCTCCGCCCGATCACGTTTTCAAAATAGGTGACTTGCATCTCCATAAGCTTTGAGCACCACATGTGGATCACCATCTACATGCCCTGGGAGTCCTAACTCCTCTAAAATTACAATGGAAACCTAGGGCTGTAAATGGATCGGATTCGGCTTGAATAGTGCTATATCTGCATCCGCATCCGATTAGCTATCGAACGGATTCGGATAGTGCTAAACGGATACGGACACAGAAACGGATCGGATATTTTATCCTTTTACATGTAAATATAGCTTTTTGGATAGCTATAGCCTATTCGTATCCGCATCCGTTTAGCTTTCGGACGGATTCAGATAGTGCTAAATGGATACGGACACGGATACGGAAACGAATTTTGGCTATTCATTTACACCCCTATGGAAACCTAGGAAAAATTCTATACACTTTCCTTTCCATAATAATAAGGAAACCCCGCATGGAGAAACCAACCCACCATTTGGGCTGCCTATGGGGTGGAGTATATTTGTTTATAAAAAAGATAGGGAGAGAGAGAGAAAGAGAGAGAAGTATCACATCCTCCCATAACCCCATATATCACATACATAAACAATGCATCCATTTATTAGAATGCCATTCCCATAATCACATCATAATATAATTTCATGCATGGGCATTAAAGCAAGTAAACCAATAAAAATTACATGGATTCCTTCAATTATTGAACCACCACATCACATGTGATAACATGTATCCAAGCTCAAAAATTAAAATCATATTTTAATTACAAGTGAGTGGAGGGAGGGATCCCATCACCCATCTTCTTCCTTTAAAACAAAAAATTCTATTTTTCCCGTAGGCAGTAGCCACTGTCATTGTAGGCAGAACCAACTGGCACCGTAGGCAGTAGCCACTGGCACTGTAGGCAGAAGTGACTGGCACCGTAGGCAACAGCCCATCAAAAAAGAAAATACGCAAATGGGCAGGGAAAAAGGGGAAGGGGTGTGCGCAGAGGCTTGGCAGCGTGCGCTCCCCCTTTCCCCACACATGATTAAAATTTAATAAAAAATAATAATCATCTATTTGGATAAATGCTTCAATAACTGAAATAAATAAATCAATAATCAAATCCATCATACATGGGTAGGTTGTTACACCAACAACCTTGTAACTATCCATGTGCACATGGGAAGGTTGTTACAACAACCATATTCTAACCACCCATGTGCCAACTTGCATCCTACTCATGATAATCAAATTAACCATTAATTATTCAATATTCATGGGTGGGAAAGGTGGCTCTGATACCACACTGTAGGCATAACTACGGTCCAGGGATCAAACCATGGTTCCCTAGGGAAACCAATTATAAACCAATTAGGGTATTGCGCGCCCTGGGTTATCCCGTGGTGTCCCATGGGTGTCCCATTTTAATTTTAGGGTTTCCCATGGTCTCCCATGAGAACCCTGGTGCATCCCTAATAGGGTTTCTCCTTCCCTCATTTGTCCCATGCAATTATAGGACACATTAGGGACAGAGAAAATACATCTCTAGTCATCACATGGCAAGAGGGATCCATCCCATACTCGAATGCACAGCGGAAATAAATCGACTAGAGTTTCTTTCGCATCCCATAAATATTAATAATCAATAAACTGAAAGGAATTAATAAGAACTGCAAACCTGGTGAGCCTCAAGTGTTTCTCCTCCAATAGACAGTGGTTCTTCCTCCAGTGAGCGCTCCAAGCAAACAGATCTAAACCTCCAATGGTGCTACCAAGGTTCTTCAAGCCAAACGCAGATGCTCTCAAATTCTCCAACATAGATCTAGGGTTTCACAAACCCTAACTCTCAATTTCAATAGAGAGAAAAATAGAAGAAGAAAAAGAAGAGATCTCATAGAGGGAGAGAGAGACCAAAACGTAGAAGAGGGGGCCAGGCAAAAACGTGGAGCACTGCCCCCCTCCTTTGTTTTCTGATCCTTTTATAGATCTAGAGTTTTAATTAAACCCTGGATGGATTACTTTAATCCCAGTGAGAGTCTGTCTCTCTCTCTCTCAGTTTGGCAGTTTTGTTTAAACTCAAAGTGCTTCTAAAAGGGGAAGAACCAGATCTAATAGGGAAAGTATTAATTAGCTACTGTATTTAATTATTAATGGATAATTATAATTAGCACCAATTCCATTAATTAAATAAAGAGCCAATTAAATTACCAAATTCCAAATAACTCCCTATATGATAACGATTATCATATACAACCCCCCCACTAATCAACACCATCATTATGGAATCTAGGGCACGTACACATGTACTGCCAAACCCCAATCCATAGTATAAGTCCATATACGAGCATCTGTGCATCTGATCGGGTCTCATAAAACTCGATAAAATACTTTGTTCAAATAATTATAAATAATGTATCATTTTATGTAAAATAGATTTTGGCAAAACCATTTCCAAAATGGCACTGGATCCAGATTTTGATCTGACCATGCACAGACAGTTTCTATCTTAGTGTTCCCCAATCGGGCAGTGGTGACCGTGTTGGATAACTCCTTCACTCACAAAGTGTTCACGTATTCCCAGAACACCGGCTTTGACTCGCTTGAGTCTCAGGTATTTGAACCTAAGAATGCGATCACACTTTACAGTTACAGGGTTCCCTTAGGTACAGGGTGTCGGTGATACATGTCTATCCCTTCCAACATCTGGCAGTAATACATGAGGGAATCGACAAAGTAGATTCTTCGCCAATGCACACATCAAACATGTGAGCACTCGCATTCGTACCTTGACATCACATGTCTAGGCATACCCAATGCGACAATCATATGATAAGGGTGCCCAGCCCAAACCCTAGTCGCGACTACCATTTTAAGTATAACTTACGGACACATAATGCTCAAAAAGTTTATTTCGCATGTGACAATATTAAACAAGAATGTATAAATGTTCAATATAAAGGTGAATCGCGTTGAACCGGACCGAACCGGGTTTGATGGACACACACTTGTCCAACAGTGGTATGGGTTGGATGTGATCCTTCTCTTTCTCTTTCTCTCTCTCCCCTTCTTTTTTTATATAAAAATGTACTCCCCCCCATGGGCAGCCCAAAAAGTGGTTTGGTTTCTCCATCGGGGTATTTTTGATTGGAAAGGAAAACATGTAGATATGTTTTATAGGTTTCCAATGTAATTTTAAAGGAAATAAGATTTCCCAGAGCATGTTGATGATGATCCACATATGATGATCAAAATTCATGGAGATAAAGATTACCAACTTTGATGGAAGACCAAATGGAGGAGACGATCGAGATAATGCATGTGCACACACTTGGCAACATCCTAGGCATAGGATGCACCATAATACATAGAAAGTTTTTATTAAAATATTTGATTTAGTGGGATTTTAATAATTACTTCTATTAAATGATGCCATCCCATAATCGCATTAAATTAAAGTTGTTTAAATTGGATTGTCATTCATATTTTATATTGTGAGAGTAATACATTATCCCTCTTTGTATCAATACATGTATAATATGGATTAGTCTTAACTGGTAAGCATTTCCATGGCCTCCCATTGAGGGTAGATGTAGAAGTTTTGTGATATGGCTTCGCAGATGCTGACAAGATAATATCAGACTTATATCACTTAACTGCCTATGTTTACCTCCTTTTAGATAAGTTTAGAGTACAGATAGTGAGGGGCACTATGATAGTGGGCCATCCTTTATGATTCTATAATTCTAACCAATTCAATGGGTATGTATATGACTTGAGAGTATGTCAGCCGACAGGATCTGGGCGTGACACTCAGGTGGTCGAAAATATTAGAACTCTAGGAGGCGGACAACATAGTCCACACATTCAAATTATGTATATTGATTCCTGACAAGGTAATTTATCCATGCAAGGGTTATTGCTTCTCAATCACTGCTTAAGTCATGAGGGAGACTAGAACTGTGAAAGACCATTGATTTTTTTGCTCATTGTATTATCAAGGGTTATTAATACGTGTGATTTAATTTATACATGTGTAGATTCTACTTCAATGGCTACCATTAATCCAACCTGTTAGCGCTAATTTGTTACTCAAAATTGACTGGACTTAACTACGTTGATTGGTACCGAAGCATTAAATTGCTATTGACTGTAGAAGGTTTATTTTCTGTTCTTGATGAAGATCCTCCTCAAGAACCCCTCTAAAATGACGAACATGAAGACCTAGAATATTACCAGGACTTTAGTGTGAGGGATTCCAAAGCCTTACTATATAACCTTGGTTCTGTCGATAAGTCAGTGGTTGATTCAATAAAAGACATAATAATGCTGGGGGTAAGATGGATAAGCTTGCTGAATTTTCAATAGATAACTTACTCATGCACGCTATGATGTGGTGAGCCAAATCCATAATTCCAGGATGTCCCAAGGGACTCTAGTAATGGATAACGATGATGATAAATCTATTTGAAAAACTGGAATCCATAGGGACGACATTCACCCTATTATAAAAGACCAATAAGATATTGAGCTCTCTACCATCTACTTATGCTCCCTTTCACATGTCATACAATATAAATGACAAGGAATTGAAGCTTACTGAGCTGGCTAATCTGTTGGTCAAGGTAGAGAAGACGCTAAAGAAAGACAAGCCGGAAGTCAATGCCACCAATGGCAAGCCTTCCAAAGGGAAGAAGAAAAAGGGTAAAAAGGGTAAGACCCTTAGATCCAGTGGTGGGGATACAAGCAAGCAGAAAGGAAAAGGCAAATGCTTCTATTGCAAGAAAGAGGGTCATTGGAAGAGAAACTTTCGTGCATTCTTGGCGACTGTAAAGAACAAGAAGCTAGGTGAACTAGAAACTCCTAAAAAAGGTACATATGATGTAAATGTTCTTTATGAGTCAATTCTATCTATTAAACCAACCAATTCATGGTTGGTGGATATTCGATTTATTATTCACATTTGCAATGTGTTGCAGGGGTTTAAGGAGATAAGGAAAGAAATGAGATACATCTATGTATGGGCACTAGAGCTGAAGCCATGACGATAGTTGTAGGGACGATAGTTTAGTTTTAAAGGATTGTTACTATATTCCCTCTTTTAAGATAAAGATACTTTCTGTTTCAAAATTGGTCCTGGATAAATACAGTTTTTCTTTTAATTCTAAATTAGTTATTTGTCTAAATAATTCATTTGTGGCATCTGGGTTTTTACAAAAATAGTTTGTATTTTCTAGATAGCACTGTTAAAATGAATTTGATTTCAAATATTGATCTGAAACGTAAATCAGCTCCAGTGAATTCAACATACCTATGACATTTAAAATTAGGTCACATTAACATAGACCGAATCAGTAGCTTAGTTAAGGATGGATCATTAGAAAGTCTAAAGGTCGAACCTTTCCCAACTTGTGAGTCATGCCTTCAAGGCAAGATGACCAAGAAATCCTTTAGTAATAATGGTACTAGAGCCACAAATCTATTAGAGATGATACACACTAACTTGTGTTGACCCATATAAATACAAGCTAGGTATGGTTTTAAGTACTTTATAATCTTTATTAACAATTACCCTAGCTATGGATATGTCTACTTCATGCGTAGAAAAATCGGTAGCCTTTGAAAAGTTTAAAGAATTCCAAGCCGAAGTCGAAAGACAGTTGGATAAACGCATTAAGTCCTTATGATTAGATCGTAGATGAGAGTGTCTATCAGATGAGTTTAAAGAGTATCTCATATCACAAGTGATTGTTAATCAGTTAACAAATCCTGGAACACCACAACAGAATGGTGTCTCCAAGCGATGCAACTAGACTTTATTAGATATAGTTTGAACTATGCTCATCTATAGTGAGCTACCTCTTTCTTTCTGGGGCTTTGCCTTAGAAACAACGATTTACATCTTGAATAGGGTTCCAAAAAAGTTTGTGAATAAATCACCCTTTGAATTATAGAAAGGGCGAAAGCCTAACCTACAATATCGTAGGATCTGGGGTTGTATAGAACATGTGCAAAAGCAACAGACAAGCTGGGATCCAGGACTTTGAGATGCAATTTCCTAGGATACCCTAAAGGCATGATAGGTTTTTACTTCTATGACCCAGTTGACCAAAAGGTCATTTTAAGTAAACATGTTACTTTCTTTGAGGAGGAAATGTTCACCAAGGAAAATGAATTTGTAGTTATACATGATTTATTGTATGACTCAAGACTGTCACTCCCTGAAACGGACCAATCAACACACCTATTAAAAATGAAACACTTTAAGAACCTTGATACAGTGGGAGGACTATCAAACCACCCACTAGGTTTACTCTTCTTACAAAAGAAGAGAAGACAGTGCAAGTGTTCCAAATGGTTTTAGTTGAATCAAATGATGATCCGGTAACATACTCTGAGGCACTTAAAGATATTAATGCCACTAAGTGGCTGGAGGCAATGAGCTTTGAAATCAATTCAATGTATTCCAATAAGGTCTGGACTCTAGTCGATCCACCACCTGGCGTAAAGCCCATTGGATGCAAGTGGATCTTCAAGAGGAAGAAGGACCCTGATGGGAAGGTTGAAAGATTCAAAGCAAAGCTGGTGCCAAAATGATATCCCCAGCAAGAGGGTATAGATTAAGGATGTTGATGCCACTAAGTGGCTGGAGGCAATACATTCTGAAATTAATTCATTGTATTCCAGTAAGTTTTAGACTCTAGTTGATCCACCACTTAGTGTAAGGCCTATTGGATGCAAGTGAATCTTCAAGAGGAAGAAGGAACCTGATGAAAAGGTTGACTGATTCAAAGTGAGGTGGGGCAAAATGATATTGCCAAACAAGAGAGTACAGATTATTAGGAAACCTTTTCCCTAGTGGCGATGATAAAGTCCATCAGGATTATAGTACACAAACACACATCACATAATGTTTTTCACATTCAAAACTCATATCATATAATTAGAATATTCTAAGTCCAAGAATCTCCCCCTTTTTGGAGATGACAAGCCTTGATGATGTGGGAAGCATTAAGTTCTCATGAATGTGAGGTCTTTTACAATATAAGCATGTATGGGGATTGAGAAAAACATTTTCATAGTCAAAAAAATAATTACACCAATTTCAATATACCTTAATTTACTTTAACAAAGTTTTCATCCATTGGTATAATTCATTTAAGCTTTTATACCATTATCAAAAATATTAACACACCACCTTTTGTATGCCTTATTTTACTTTAATAAGGTTTTCATAAATTGGCATGTTCCATTAAGCACATGGAGTTTTTGCAAACTCCCCCTGAATCACAATCAGCGTAGGGTGAATCATTAGATATAATGAGTTATTAGTCATCATCACATCAACAATAATATTTATCTTGGACCTTTTGATCTCCCCCTATATCGGTAAATATGTATGCTGAGTTATTGTAGACGCTGAATTTTGTCACCCCCTGACAATGAGGATAATAGGACATAAATAGACATCGACATCTCTCTCAAAGAGGATTCTTACACTTACACCCAAGCCATATCATTCTCACATCACTAAAAATGATTCAAAAGCCATTCTTTTCCAAATGTTGAAGGAGGGTTTTGTTCACCTTCCCCAACCATGGCGGTCTCACTAGCAGGTTAGCGGGCCTTGGGGGTTGTATGGGCCAGGCAGCCCACCTGTCGGGGGGTGTAGGAGGCAGAGCCCTCATCATCTGCTGCCCTTTTTCTTAGTTTTTGGTGTTCGAAATTCCTTTTTAAGCCTCTTCCAAACCCCCCAAACATCTTGGTTCAAAGCTCGCACTCCCATAACCCTATCTGTAACTCAAGTCACCCGAAACCCCACTTTTCACCATTCTTGACCAGATTTGAGCATGTTTTCAGCCGCTATTCTGCCCAAAGTCTAATTTGCAAAAATCCCATTTGTAGCCGTTACTTTGCCTGAAGTCCGAGCAAATAAAGCCTTATTTGCAGTTGTTACTTTGCCAGAAGTCCGAGTTGCAAAATTCCCTTTTTATAGCCGTTACTCTACTCCAAGTCCAAGTAACCCGAATCTATTTTACATAGTCATTACTCTGTCCAACAAGAGAGTGGCAAGCTGATCTTTCATCTCCACCTGAGTCGTGGGACATCGTATATTTTGTATTTGGTACATTTTTGTTTATTTATTTTATTTCATGATAGGTATCTGTCTCTTTCTTTCTTATTATTTCTGGTATGATGTAGATCATTACAGTAGCTTGTTTTAGTGTAAATAGTAACTTTTATTTACAAAATATAATTTTTCTTTTCTTTTTTTAGTTTCAATAAAGCATTTTAGTATACCTTGCATCCATTAAAGCAACTCATATTAGTATGCTTATCAACATTGTTAGCTACAAGCATTATGATTAGCATATTTTCTTGTGTTTGATGCGTCATAAGTTAGCCTTGCATGTTGGTATAGGACACATCATTAAGGGATAACGCTTGAAATCAAGTATCTAGTAGAAAGACCGGTTTAACTGGGCAAGATGGGGTGCTAATACCTTCCGCTCACCTCGGATGGGGCTACACCTATTGGGTCCTAGGTGGCGACTCCATTTATTTTGATATATGAAGCATGATCCCAATCCCCTCCCATCAACAGCCCTCCTTGTCTCTAAGGAACCAAACAAAAATTGATTCCTCTAGATTCAGACCGCGGTACCCATAGTTATTAATCTTCATTACACATCATCATTTGCAGTTCTCCCCCTTTTGACATCTCCAAAAATAAATTTGGATTTGTCCAATGGGTTTGATTTCAAGCAAAGATTCAAATCTTTGGTCTTCCATATAGACATTCGTAAATTTTTTTCCATTTTAGTCCATAACCCTATATTGTCATAATTGGACTTACATATATATCAAAAGATATTTCCAGTAAGCACTTGAACCTTTAAGGCCATTATTGGACTCATGTATAGAATCAAAAGTCTTTTTCAAAATTCAAGAGCCTTTATGACAATGGTTGGACTTACATATGAACCAAGACTAAAGGGCCATAAGGCCATAATTGTTATGCAAATATTTATGTCATGACTTAGTCTATATGATTCTCCTGATTTAGACTGGAAAGATAATGCTGGTTATGCTCATGGCTTAGAATGATACTTGTTTTTTTAATATTAAAATATTAGTTAGTATCACTCACTACATTAACATCATATATTCTGTTAGTTTAAATTCACTCACAAAACATTTCATTAAATAGAGATATAAAGCAATATTGTTGTACACACTAATTAAAAGAAACTTTACATTCAAGAATATAACCAAGCACAATCATTGAAAAGAAAACTAATATAGATAGGAACTATTTTCATATGGACAGAATGTTCTTTAGCCTTTTGGCTTCCTTTATAGCTTCGAATCTGATGAAACTAGATTCCTTTTCCAAATCCTCAAGATAACTTAGTCATTATTCCAATTGATCGATCATATCCAACACCTTTTCTTTCTCAGCTGCAACTTTTTTTTACATTCTTTGTTGAGATAGTTTATTACCTCAACACAATGAGTGTTTCCTGCTTTAATTCCCTTTTGAGCTGAGTAATGCTTATCATTCAGGCTTGTGATATGAACAACCAGATGATTAAACTATACCTTTAACTTGGTCTTATCTTGAGAAGTATCTTCCATAACTCCATATAAGGTTTTATAAGAGCTTTGAAGTTTCTCTAACCAGTGTTTCAGATTAAACAACTGATGAAATAACAAAACTACAGTAACTGAAGAAGGGATGACTTTTCTTGTTATGTTATTGGAACTGCCTTCCGTCTCACAAGGAAAAAATAGCAGAGAGAGTAGAAGAAGAGTAAAGGAAGAGAGTGTTGATTGTGAGAAAGAAAGAGTTAATGGCTCAGCTATTTATAGGCAGATTTGATTTAAGAACATGAATATTAAGAAGACTTTGTCTTCAAAGAATTAAATGTTTCAAATTTTTTAGATTGATAACTCTAGAATCAAAGTAAATCAGTTAATAGTACGTTACACATTAATCCAAGTCAACAACTTAATCCATTCAAAAACAGTCTTTGTTAGGCATACAAAGCATCCTAGAAAACACATACAAGAACTTAAATGCAAGTTAGAACAACTGAGTAAAAGTTTTTGCAACAACTTAAGTGATAGCAAAGTAATTAATGCAAAAAATTTTCAATTTTGAAAACGAATAGGAGTTTATTTCAAATATAGAGACCTTCACGGACGTCTCTAATTAATAACGTAAGACCGTACATATCTAAATCATTTGACGATTATCAATCATTTTGCATACTCTAATTAACTACGGATGTCCGTAGATAGCAAATTACCAATTATCAAAACATACAACAATCACTAAGATAATCACACAATGATCAAAACACATAATGTTAAACTAAAAAGTAAATACCAAACCTTATTATCTTACACTTTATGCATGTCGTAGACACTTTCTACCACCATACCACATTCCTTATGGCATGCTTAGAATAAAAATTGATCATTTGGTGAGTAAGATGGATCCCTTTCTCCAACCTTTTTCCTTGGTGAGCTGAAACATTCTCATAGAATTTTTGAGATCCATGGTTCACATCTTCTTTCTTGTGTTTTTTATTCAGATTTCACTTTGTCATGTGCCTTTTTTCTTGTAGTTATCATGATACCTAGATTGTTCATGACTAGTATTCTGTTGTTTTTTTTTTTTGTTTGCCTTCTTCTTTTCTTTGAGACTTTTGCTTGTCATGTGGCTCCTTCTTTTAAAATTTCTTTGACTTTTATTGGGCTCAACCACACAAAATAGAACATTTTTTCTCTTTTGATACCAATTTGTACTTGGGTCCATAGGAGTTAGTCCTTTCATAACATGTATATTTCATATTAACTTTTTTACGACATATGGAACAAATGACATGTGACGAAGAATATTCTTTAGGTTTACATTTCACATTATTACCTTTTTCGAAGGATATAGATCCCTTAACTTGTACTTTAGGATCCTTTTCACAACTTAATATCTCTACACAAAGCTCCAATTTATCTTTAAGAGCCTTATTCTCACTTTCCAAGTTCTTAACATTATCCAATAAGACTTGGTTTTATATGAATATTCGTTCAACTTATCAACTAAACTTTCACAATAATCATAAATTTCATTATCAAAATAAATATCCATATCAACATCACTTTCATAACAAAAATTACTACATTCAATACCTACTTAAACATAAATTACATTTGTTATTATCATCAAATTGATCAGAATGTGATTAATAGTCATTGTTCCACATGCAAACTAATGCATTTTTTTTTCCTTTTGAGGGATTTTCCTCAATAGGCTTATTGTTTGGACAGCATCAGTAAAATGTCCAAATTTGTTACATCCATAACACTTCTGACCTTTCTTTCAAAAACCTCTCATTTTCTAAAGAATCTTACAATAACTTTTGAAAGAAGAGCATTTCATTTTGATCATGTAAGTCATCATCACTACCAGAATCAGTATGTTTAGCCTTTAGAGCAAGACTATTTTCTTTTTGGGTTTAATGGGTAGTCTCATAATTTCATGGGTTATCAATGAACCAATTAGTTTATCCAGTCAATTGGTTAAGGTCTTTGGCTTCTTGAACAGTTGTGACCTTAGGATCCCAACTCTTGAGTAGACTTCTAAGAATCTTAATGACATGGTCTTTAACAGGAATAATCTTATTAAGAGAATTCAAATAATTAACTATATCAATAAAACTTGTAAATATATCCTTAATGCATTCATTGTTGCTGCTAGGATCTTCCCTTCGTGGTCCGGTCTGGTCCAGCATAATCCTGCACAGTAATAGAACCAGAAAACAGGGAGAGTTAGCACCTCGGTGTGTAGGAGTGTATCTTGGGGAGGTCTCTCCGATGCCTAAGTTAGATCTCAGGGTTAAACAACAATTAACGGGGCCGGAGATGAAGTCTTTGGTTCTGGAGTCTCTCCAATATCAAAACCAATGGCTTAGTTCTCAGAATCTTACCTTCTTTTCTTCTGCTTTTGTTACATATCTCTGGCTTTGTTCCCAAAATGTCCTTCTGATCCTTGTTTCCCAAATGCCCTTCTGCTCTTTAGAATTGCGTAGTCTTCAAGGCAGGTCGGTGATCCGATCGAAAACCGTTAACTGAATTGTCAGTATTTGTCAATGATTATGATTTTAGTAGTCCACGTGTAAAGTTTGCTTATGCATTCCTTTAGCGTGAGCTTGCAATTGGGAACCTGATCGGGTTTTAAGAGTTTCTTCCTTGACCCGGTGCCCGGTTTGGCCTTATTACACGTGTCTGATTGGCATTGGAGGTTAGATATGACCTATATAATAAGTTCCCCACTCCTTCGAGTCTTTATGAAGAGTCGATGGAGTAAGATAAATTTTTTTGAAAAGGTTGAAGGGGCTCGAGAATGTGACGTGGCATATGGCATATGTATCATATAAGTTCACTACTCCGTCGAGTCGCTTTAGGGGGTCGATGTAGTTTGATATTCCTATCCTACGGTGCGAGTCATCTATATTTGATTCTGTGGGGGATCTTCTCTTTTGTCTGTTTTCAGATTATTGGAAAGTTTTTTAACTTTATTGGCAGTGGCAGCGATATCGACGGGTTGAGTCTTTTCCATAATAAATGTTGACGCTTCTTGTTTTTGGATTTGAGAACGGTCATGATCTTGACCATACTTTGTGGTGATTTGATACCGTCGGATTTGGTGGTTGCTTTCTTTGAGAAATGTATATATGTATGTCTCTTCTTCCGTAGGTGTTTCTTCTGTTGCAAGTTACTTCTTGTGTGTTTCTTCAGTGACATTCTTTTGGAGCTTCTTTTCTTTTTGCGGGTTGTCTAGGTAGTCTTAGTGGGTTGCTCGTTGTCTGCTCTTTTTGCTGAAAGGATGGTGAGGGGGATGACTTTGGGATTTTATAGGAAGGGTGATGCATCTGTTGGTGAGGACAGTGGCTTGTCTTCTAACCGTGGTGGCTCCAATGGTTCTTCTAGCCATACGCCATCTCTTGTGTCTGGGGTGGTGAGTCAGAATCCCAAGGGTAGGAAGTTAGAGGTCCCAAAAGGGCGATCTCATAGTAAGGGTCCCAGGGATTTTTATTCGGTTCTTAAAGAGGAGGATTTGGAGAATATTTAGTCGAAGTATCGGATTCCTCCCTCTTTTAGGTTATCTTTGCTGAAAAAGAACAAAACTGCATTATCGAGGAGGCCCGGGGCTGCTATTTTCTATGAAGAAATATTCATGTCTAGTGTGCGTCTTCCCCTTCATTCTTTGTTTGTTGACGTCCTCCATCGTCATGGGATTGCTCCTGTTCAACTTTCTTCAAATGCTCAGAAGTGTATTGCCAGTTTTATTGTGGTTACTCGGCGAAGCAAGGTCGTGCACTCAATTACGATTTTTCCCCACCGTTTTATTCTAAAATCTCAGGGGGAGGTGCTGTCATGGTATTACTTTTCCCACATTAGGAAAGATGTGAAGATGTTCAGCTCCCTAATATGGCAACTGATGGTTGGAGGAATAAGTTCTTTTGGGTAGGGGGACCTTTTGGTTTTACATGCATTGGATTGAGGGGGTCTCGATAAATCGGGTAAATAAGGTTGATGCATTGACTGAGTCTGGGGAGGTTGATATGAAGGCCATACGTGTGGCAGAGGTGGTGTTGCATGCTTCTCTGACTAATGATCATGTGTTGCTCGAGGCCGGCCTCATCAGAGGTTAGCTCTGGCTCGGTGCTTATCGTGCTTTTCTTTACAAAGTTCCTCATTTTTCTGAAAATAATCGCGTGTTGTTTTTAATAGGGCAATCTGTTGAAGGTGGCAATAGAGCGAAGTCGTCGGCCTATAGAAAAGGATAGGGAGTTCTAGTTGGTGATGGGGTTTGTAAGAGGCCCACTGTTCGAAAGTGCGAGGCTTGCCTTATGTTAATGGCTGATGTTTTTTCTGTTGGGAGGAAGAGGGGGGTAGCTTAAGCTCCACCGAGGGTCGAGCTGAAGAAGAAGAAGAGGTTGGTTAAGGCTTGCGATTTAGTTCTCCCAGTTTTTGGTTCCTCTTCTATTCCTATCGTGTCATAGTCGACTGAGGTAGGTAAGCAGTTAGGGACTCCCGCTGGTTCCTCCGGTGGTGTTTGTGAACATGGTCTAGAGGTTGGAATGACCCTGTTGTTTCTTCGAGTTCGGTCAAGGAGTTTGGGAAGGTAGCAACTATTTTGCGGTATTTTTATGGTGAGGAAACTCTTGTGAAGGCAGTGAGCGACCTCGGTCAGTTGGATTCTCCGGTTGTTGGGTTGTTAGGGAGTGATCTTCCTAGGGAGACGCAAGATCCGAATGCAGGTCTTGGTGGGGAGGTCACTGGAGTTAGCTCGGGGTGCTTTATCAATGATTTGGAGAGGGATTGCCCCAGTGTTGGTCCTTCGTGCTTCGTTCCAGATTGGAGCATTATGGTGAAAGGTTTTATTCTGGGTGATAGTCATGTAGCGGGGGAGATTTTAGGACATGTATTACTGTCAACGGATGCTCAGCTCATGGCCGAGGGTTGTCTTGATTCTTTCGCTTGCTCGACCATATCTCAACTTGGTTTTGTGAGTGTTGTTGTTCTCTCTTTATGCTTTTTTGTGATTTGCCGTAGCTCCTGTAATTTTATTTTTATTATGTTCCCTTTCATCATATTGGTCATCACAGGGTTCAATACTCGTGGCTGAAGTAGTTAGGTTTCAACAAGAAGAAATAAAGGGTTTGTGTGCTTTGTTGGATAGGGCGAGGTCCGATATCCAGAACCGGGTGGTTACGAGGAGGGCGGATCAGGATGAGGTTGTAGAATTTAAGAAACAAGCTGCTTGTCTAGAGGTGGAGCTGACTAAGACACATTATACTTGCGAGGTGGCAGAGAATGACCTTCGTTCGTCTAAGAAACATCTTGAAAGGATGGAGAAGTGTTGTGAGGAGGATAAGAAGAAGTTTGGGGATCAAGAGAAGGGTGTTGACCAAGCTTGTGAGTGACAGATTGAAGTGGAATAGGCTTTGAGTCTGTATAAAAATAAATATAAGGAGCATGTGGAGAGTGCACAGCGACTCACTGTTCAAAAGGATGAGGTGGATATGGCCCTGATTGAGCTCCAGTGAAAGTATGAAGAACAAGTGGAGAGCACCAATCATGATGTCACGCAAAGAAAGGAGATTGAGAAAACTTTGGATGAGTTTAAGAAGATGTGGTTGGTTTTGTTAGTGAAGTTGTGAGGGAGCGGTTAGCGCAGGCAGATGCTCGCTTGGAAACTCGATACAAGGAGATGATTTTCGTTCGGGAGGGGTTTGGTGATTGTCTTGCCCGTTTGGAGGCAGAGTATATCGAGCTCAATTCTGTGCTGTTGAGGTTGGGAAATGAGCAGGAGGTGTATACGGAGAGACGGGAGGAGATCATTGGATAGTTTAGATCGTCTGCGCAATATGCCGATGAGGTTGAGGATACAGTGGAGGCACGAATTCAATCTCCTGGCTATAAGGATATGTTCCATGCCTTATTGCAAACATAGTTTGATAATGGAGTGATGGGTATGCATAGGTTCGTGCATAAACGTTAGCCAAGGGTTCCCAACTATGATTTTTTGGATTTTGCTGAAGATGTTCTAGATAATGATAGTGGTGAGGAAGAGGGGTGTGGCGAAGATAAAGGTGATAGTGGTGTGGCTTTCTCTGATGCTGAGGGTGGATTGCATGATGGGGGTGTGTCATCAACAGCCCTTGGTGATCTACCAATTGAGGTTCCCAATGGGGGGCAGTCTGTAGTGGAAGAGATTGTAGGATAGTTCAATCCTGGAGCTCGCAATGGGGAGGGGGTGATTTTTCCCAAAGGTGGTAACGTGGTTATATCAGTGGTGACTGATTCAGAGTGAAGGGAGTTTGGTTGTTTTTTTTTTGTAAAACAATTTTGTATCAATTTTGTTCATTTGATCTTTGGACTTTGAATCAATGGATACATTTCTATCATCCCCTTTGTTACCTCTGTGTTCTTCCTTCTTCTTTTTAGGATTTTACTCTGGTGATTAGTTGTTGACGTGACATCGCCATTAAGGATCCATGAGAGGGGTTCTAGGGTTTTCTTGGGGGGTAATGAATCATTCCCGAGGGATTAATGAATGAATGGGCACGCGTTGGTTAGGAGTTTTGAGTTTTGGCATCGTTTCAACTTGCCTGGTTGTGGTTATAAATAGCGATGGGGTGGTACAATCTTTGCATCATGTTGTATCATAATCTTGTTTCTTTTTGTCCCAATTTCTTCTTACTCAGCGACTAGTCCAGGGAGAAAGATTTTCATGGTGGAGGTGGAGTCGCATACTAGGGCTGCGTTTGGAGACTTGTCTCTTCTTCACCGTGGTTGTCGCCACCTGGTGGTTGCCTCCGTTATAAGGTCTTCAGCTAGTCCTGTAAGGAAAAGGCCAGCTGGGTTTGCAGCTGGGGGCTCCTCCTCTCCCTCCTGGGGTTCACCTCCTGGATTTAGTCGTCATAAGTCCACTGACACTCCTGACCTCCATGATATGTTGTCGTGCCTGGATAATCAACACAAGGAGATGCAGGTGATGTGCACCGAGTTGAAGCAGGAGAAGGGGTGTCTCATGAGGAAGGCTGGGGTGTTACAGTTGATGTTGGGGGAGTTGGTGGCTCTGAGGATAGGGGTACAGGAAGTGTTGGAGGATGAACATGCTATGAGGCTTCGTGCGGGTTATTATCAAGAGAGGGCGGGGGATCTCGAGAAGCGTTTAGACCGCATCTACCAGGGTTGACAACATTGTTCATCAAGCCATCTCCTTGACTGAGCGGCCATGATCTGCTATCCTCGCTGGCGTTGACGCTGGGGTCACTAGACACTCAAAAAATATTTTTATGTTTTCTCTGATCTTGTCTCCTCGTTTGGATTTTTTTGGTGCTCTGTCCCCACTATGTGGGGTTTTATGGTTTCTCTTCCTCCTGCTTGGGGTTTTTTGGGATGGCCCCTTCTCGAAGGGTCTGGTGGTTCTGTTTTGTTCTCCCCTCTGTTCTCCCTTCTCTTTTTTTTAATGGATGATTTTTCTGTATCTCTTTCATTGTTGCTTTGTTCTTGATTGGGATCGTGTGGCATCTGTTTATATTTTGTAACGATTAGGTTTCCTTTAGAGAGGCTTTATGGATTGATTGGATGTATGACTATAATTTCTGGGATTTGGTGGGATATTCTTCCAGTTGCATTGATGTCATAGTTAATTTCTATCTGGAACGTCGCTTTCCCAGGATATTTTGCATCTTTTTGAGATCTCTGGTATTAAAGATGGTGTGGAAGAATCTCCAATGAGGGTCTGCCACGTTGGACTTGGTACTTGGACTTGGATCCATTTTGTGCTCAAAGGAGCCAGGGGTCTATGGATGGTGATTCTGTTAGGGTGGTGGCTCCTCAAGATGCCATTTGGCTCAGGCCCTCTGACCTTCCTTTCGCGGACTCTCCTCGTGGGTCCTCTATGTATTTCCCTCAGTGGGTCAAGTCAGGCAATGTAGGGTTTTGTTGTTGGGTATTCTCCTCTTGTTGTTTCAGATGGGGGAGGTTATCTGATGTCAAATCCTACTCTCATGGCCATTGGCATAGTCACAAGGGGATTTTTCCCCTTGTGTGTGTGATGCGCCAGTCATGGCGTTCAATGGCGCCCAAGCATGTTTGATGTACTTTTGTTTCTGTGATCCTTGTTCATGTTTCTATGTTGTAAAATGTTCTTGGCCTTGGATCCTTCTTCTTGTTTCTATGTTGTAAAATGTTCTTGGGCTTTTGTAAGTTGTATTGTTCTTTAATAAAGAAAGCATTTCTCTTATGTTGGATTTGTAATCTGTCACGGTGATGGGTTCAAGTATCTACGTTCCTAATGACGGGAATATTTTTAAGTTTAGGCTTTTAGTTGAGTTTTGGTTTGCTCTTGGATTGTAGTGGCATGTTGCTTTTCTTTTGAAGAGTATCCATATGTATATATACAAAGATATTGTGAAATAACTCATATATGGATTCACCTACACATGCATATGAGTCTGTAAATTTAAAGTGGGCTTGTTAGGCGATTGTACCTCTTAGGCGATTGTACTAGAGATTTTACTCATGATGCAATGCGCTGGACCTAGGGCTCGAGGGTTAGCGTAGAGACTGGCTTCAAGGGCTTTGCTGGAGACTCTGTGCTTAGAGCAAACTATGTAGTCTTTGGCTCGAAAGCTTGTGTGGAGATTGGGCTCAAGGATCTTGTAGGAGACTTCACACGTACAATTAACTCATGTAGCTTTGTGCTCGAAAGCTTGTGTGGAGATTGGGCTCAAGGGTCTTGTAGGAGACTTCACATGTACAATTAACTCATGTAACTTTGTGCTCGAAGTCTTGTATGGAGATTGGACTAGAAGGCCTTGTGGGAGACTTTACGCGTAAAATAAATCATGTGGCTTTGGGCTCAAAGTCTTGCATGGAGATTGGGCTCGAAAGCCTTGTAGGAGACTTCGCGTGTAAAATAAATCATGTGGCTTTGCGCTCAAGGTCTTGCGTGGAGATTGGGTTTGAGGGCCTTGTAGGAGACTTCGCGTGTAGAATAAATCATATGGCTTTGCACTCGAGGTCTTGCATGGAGATTGGGCTTGAGGGCCTTGTAGGAGACTTTGTTAAGAAACAATGCCCAGAAGTGGTGATTTGCAAAAGGAAACGAAATAAGAGAGAGAAGAAACAACACGCACAACGCACAACATAAAGGATTTACGTGGTTCACCACCAATATGGGAAGCTACATCTATGGCCGAGCAACAGAACAAGTTTTCACTATCTCTGAAAATGTTACAAACCCTCTACATCAGCCCTCCCAGAGAAAAGAACAATATATAGAGAAGCCCTAACCCAGAAAGTACAGGAATGCCCTTATGACCAAAAAAGACCACCCTTCAGGGTCGGACTAAGACTGAACATATGTCGAAATACATATCGTTTCGAAGGTCTCAATGAACCTAACATGACTCACAGCCTTTGGCAGTGAATTATCTATTTTTTAGGCCATCTGAGCTCATTTCAACGCCAAAACGGCCCTCCGAAGATCCTCTGAACCACTTTCTGGACCGAAAATCAGGCTTTACCAATAATAGACTTCACGTTTAGAATAAATCATGTGGCTTTGCGCTCGAGGGCTTGTGTGGAGATTGGGCTCGAGGGCCTTGTAGGAGACTTCGCGTGTAGAATAAATCATGTGACTTTGCGCTCGAGGTCTTGCGTGGAGATTGGGCTCAAGGGCCTTGTAAATTGTTGATGGGCTCGATGGCCTTTTAGATCTGTAATGGGATCAAGGGCCTTGTAAATTTTTGATGGGCTCGATGGCCTTATAGATCTGTAATGGGCTCGATGGCCTTGTAGATTGTTGATGGGCTCGATGGCCTTGTAGGTTGTTGATGGGCCCGATGGCCTTGTAGGAAAGATGCATAGTCTGTGATTTATTTGATATGTAACTATAATCTGTAGACAAAAATTTCATGGTGAGATATTATAGTAAAAAAAAAATACAAGAAAGGTCCAACTTACTGATGAAATTCACGTAGGTGCTCTGCGTTCAATGCTCTGTCAATTTTGTAGCCGTCAAGCGTTTCAAGGTGATATGCTCCTGGGCAAACTACCATATAAGGTCCTTTCTAGTTTGGTGATAGCTTTCCTACCTCCTTGGGATGGGAGTCTTCGAACTTGCGAAGCACTAAGTCTCCAGGTTGAAATGAACGTTCTTTGACCTGGAGTTATAGTACTTGGCAGCTCGGCGTTGGTAGTTTATGATGTTAAACCTACCCCAATCTGACTGGAACCTTGATCTTAGGTCAGGAGCCTGAGGTCTCAAACACTAGTACTCTGTGGTATATCAACCCAGTGGTTGAGTTCAATGAGGTGCCCCCACTGCTGACATCCCACATGCCAGCAAAGAGGAGAATCCCATCACCATGCAACTACTCCATGCATCACCAGATGTACAACTCAAGGTACCAACTCCTTTTCATATTCTGGGGGGCCATGCCCAAATTCATACTTGTTTTAACTTAGTAAACATGTGGGGGGAAGTGTCTATACAAAGGCCTTGGCCTTTGGGGAGAATTAAAGCAAAAACAGCTAAGAGGGATTCTCTGGATGATCCACTCTAGACGTTCCAAAGATCCAGAGGATCATCTAGAGAATATTGTACTAGGTATTTTTCACTCTAGTGATGTGGGGCCTAGTGTCTAGCCAAACAGACCCTAATGGACCAAAGCTATATATAAAAAACTCAGCCTTAGGAGACCCTCCTACTGTTCCAAACGTAGGAGAGGAGAAAGAAAGGAAGAAAGCTAAGAGGATTCTTTTGTCTTCCATCTAGGAACCAAAGGTAAGCCTACCTCAGATCGTCCTTCCCAACCTCCATATCTATCTCACAAATTCTAATATAGAAGACCGATTACAGAATTTCATCCAAATTCCCTTCTTGCATTACTCACCTTTCAAACACTTTCCAATCTTCCAACTTTTAGTCAACTTTGAGTGGCCCTAAGGGTCACCAAAACATCAAATCAATGCGTGATTTTGGTGTCCAAGGACTGACCAAATTATGAAACAAAACCATGTAAAAATATTTTTTAAAAATCCACTTTTATCCTACCAGTCTATCCATTGGTCAACTGGCAGAAATAGAAAGTTAACGATCGATGTCTAGTCGACCTCCAGACAGACCGACAGTTACCGGTCGATTGCCACTTACAAAATTCTGCTCATAAGAGCAAAATAGCCATGGGAAATTGGTCCATTCATGGGGATTTCGTCCCCAAACTTCTATACACGAAATGAGACTATTAATCCCACCAAAACAAACATCCTAAACCTCCTAGAATGCTCAAGTAACTCATGCATCAACAATTAAAGAAACCAAATCAATTATACCTTCTTCTTTAATGAAAACCCCCAAAACTTAGGGTTCTTAACTTGGTTCCTCAATCAAAATGTGGAATGCCTTCAATCCATTATAGTTCTAGCATCAACACAACCTAAATAAGACGTTTAAACCATTAATAGTATGAATACTCACTTGGTTGCAAAACTAAATCACTTCCATGACCTTTACCTTGAGAAATAACCCAAAAATCATCCAAAAACGGGATCAACTCTTCTTAGAATGCAATACCAATCCAATCCAACCAAAAACCCTCTTAATTAAGCTATTCTAATAACATTCTAATAAACCAAACATGATTCAACTACCTATGGTGAAAACAAATGAAAATCAAGGTTGTAATACCTCAAAATCCCTTGAATGAGTTCACCTCCTCAATTCTTTGCTCTAATCCTTCATTAATCACATACATCTTCAATCATGTCTTCATTCCACCAATTCCAGCTTCATTCCATCAACTTCAAGTCATTTCCTCTCTCTTCTCACTTTCTAACCCTAATTTGGTAAAGTGGAGAAGAAACCTTCTTGTGAGAATAAACTTCTCCATAAAGAATGCTTATAGTTAGTGGCAAACTTATAAATACTTGGGCTTCTCAAGAGAATGCCCATAATACCAATTCAATAATCTTTACCCTAAGCCCTCCAACCAATAGTGAATCACTTTAGGGTATCTAGCTAGGGTCTTTCCTATTTTGCCCTTGTTTCTCTAGCTTAATAATGAACTAGACCAAAATTACTTAAAATGAACCAAGTCATTGAACCATCATGAACCAACATTAAACCATAATCAGAGATGAACCTAATAATACATCTCATATACCTAGGTCACATGAATACACATATAACCTATCATCAACCATAGTCTATGAAATAGAACCATTGCATATAAAATCACATCATAGTCTATAAAATAGCATCATGGGCTATAAAATAACATAAATATCCATATAGGACCATCAATCATACACATGCCCAAAAATCAACATAACGCATGTAAAATCATAAATACATGGAAATCTCACCATAATCTAGCAACATAATACATAAAGATCGGTCCCGTTCCGTCCAGTCCAGTTATTCTGTAAATTTGACAATAAATCATTATTAAATCAATAGCTCTAGGATCAGGGTATTATATGTTTAGGTATATGTTTTAAGTAATATTTAAGGATGTTTTATGGATGATTGTAAATATACATGTTAGGTGCCAACAGTGTTACTATTCAGATGATGGGTCTATGGGGATTATAAATATTTAAATGTTTTAACAGTTTTCAAGTTTTATACCCCTAACCCATCGATTTTTCGCTGGACTTTGATGGTTGTTATGTTCATGGATCTTATGAATGCCTAACTATCATGGTAGATGAGTTTTAGACTCTAATGAATGTTTTATAATCCATGCATATCATATGTTTTTATGTAAATGATAAGTTTAACTTGCACGAACCCTAGCCAGATCTAGTGTCATGGGCCCCACTAGTTCTAGGTGTTCCGAGAAAGGGTGTCAACTGGTCCGGTTCTGGGCTCTCGGTCCAGTTCTCTAGTGGTTTCGGCCCTAAGGTGTCAAGACCAGATCCGGACCAATAAGCTCACCAGTTCTAAATCTGAGATCAAGGACCATTAACTAATGGTTGGTCTGGCTCCGATTCCTAATCAGGTCCAAACATGCCCTTGTTAAGTAGACAAATGTAAAGCATTTTTCCCATTGGAACTAGAAATCTCAAGAAAACAAGAATCTTTCAAAAGAAATTCATTAACTACTGGTGTGTGTCCTCTATGTGCAACAGATATGAGAGGGGTAGAATACTAGAATTTGAGGGGCCAAGTGTCTTGCTTAGTCTTGAGTCATGTTCTAATAGCAACTGGACAACAACTGTATAATAAAAGTCACTTTAACTATATGTTAAAATAGCAAAGATCATCTTTTAACATTTTAAAACAGAAAAAATGGTGCAAGACAAATTCAAGTGTATGCATTTCTTTCGATTCCAACGGTTCCTTAAACGGTTCCGAGGACTAGACCAGATCCTGACCAATAGCCTATCACTAAGACCAAATCCGGACCAATAAGCTATTGGGTGGGTCGGTTCCGGTTCCTAGCAGGACGGTTTTGGTCCGGTTCAAAATTGACACCCCTAATTTCGGGTGCATGACATCAAGCTTCTCCATAAAATTCTTCAATGGCCATAATGAATTCACATTGTGGTAATAATAGGTAAAGAATATTCTTACATAGGAGGACCAGTTACGGCTTTCTTGAAAAAATCAGACAAGACGAACATAATGATGGAAGATGAGTGGCTAAAGTTGAGGGATCTAGCAAACTGTTGGGACTATGGCTGGTGTTGTTGTCATTGTTAAAAAATTCAGTTGAGCAACACACTCACTCAGATAGATGACAGTGTCAGAGAGATGACTGAGTTGGCATAGAGAGGTTCACAGTAGATGGCACAATGAAGGTGCACTGATGTGGCAGGTGCTCAGTGGCAGTATAGTAATCTATGGTAGTTGGCAGTATAGGTGTGTACTGACATGTACAATAATAGGGTAGACTAGGCAATGATAGTAGAGTGATGTAGCAGTGCTGGATATGTTACTCAAGTGATTTGACAATGTTGGAGATGTCCAACAGTGAAGTGGCAGTGTTCACAGGTGTCGGGGTAGTGCTAGAAATATAAGATAAAGAATAGGCATTGATATAGAGGTATTCGATAGTGTTCTGCAGTGATTGGCAGCATGCAGCAGCTTCGGGTGAAGTACACACACAATTTGACAATTGACACTAGAGGTTCTCGCATATGGATTAACTTTGGAGCCAATTTCAGCAAGACAAATGGTGGAATTGGAAGATGGCATCAACTGAAGAGTTATAAATCATCAAGTCATCTTTCAAACACAACTAGAATCGCATCGATCCAATACCATGTCAAGAAGATACAACATTTCCGTATGGTGGCTTCGAAACAGAGCAAACCTGAGCAATTTTGGAATGTGGAGGTGTTTTGGTTTCACATGGCACATCAAACAAGTTGTGGGCCCCATAGGTTAACAATGATTGGTGATGTAGCATTATGAGAGTGTTAGGGTGGTAGCATGCATGTATGAGGTGGCATGCACAATTATGATGGCATGATGGTGCCATAGCTAGCTAGTATGGCTTGAGGCATGATGATAGAATATGATGAGTGGACTATAATCGGTTATAGGGCCATCGGGGTCAGCCTTGCACTTATGACATTGATTAACTGGACAACCTTACCAAATTGGGTAGGCACATTGGCAACACAATCTCAGGTCATAAGTTACATATGGCTCAGGTCTGTATGACACCCATGCACTCAGGCCGTAACAACTGCACAGTTGGTCTATGGGAGGCAACAAAGCTGGAACCCCACGCATATGGCATGGCCCAGTTACGCAGGGTGCATGCGCAACAGGCACAAGCAGTTAGGCCGTGCGGGCCACGCAGCTAAGGCGGCACCTAGTACATGGATCGTTGCTTACATTTTGGCCAAGTATCGAGAACCCCATAAGATGTTCAACAGAATGCACAAGAGATGGGCTTCCTAATGTTGTCTTGGTCAAAACCACCCTAATTGAGTTTTAGTTAATATGAAAAGGGTTCAAAAATTCTGAGGTCCGTCAGATCTAGATTTGAGTCCAAAATCCCAAACGAAGGGTTCAGAAGAAAGTACGCAAGGCACAAAAGGTCTGACCTTGAAGATTCCCACACGGGGCTTCTAATTGGTCAAATGCATGGAAATTGTATACGCGGACTCACAAAATCAAGACCTTATTTGAGAAGGAGATGAGTGACCTCTGAGGAGCCACGTGTCCAAGAATCCGATAAAGCATACATGCTCAAAACACGCATAAGCGCAGGACGTACGGATTAGATTCAACAGCTAGGTCTATGGGTGGTTAGGCGTACGAAATGAAGTACACCATGATACATTGAAGCCAATGGCTAATCATGTATTATGGGTGAGTACGTATGCCATAGTTAAGATTCCATTTGATTCATTACAGTTTTACCCATGTTCGGTCGACGAAAAAGATTTGTATCGATGAACATTATGCCACCTGTGTTTGTAGATCTGATCAGAAGGCCTAAGATTGAGTCGCCGGCTTGTTACGTTCCCTTTGTCATAGGAAAGCTCTAAAATGACAATTTGGTCCCCATCCCTGAGCCAATCCAATGCCCCATGTTCAAATGAACTTGTTGGGCTCATTTTAAGTCCAAATGAAGCCAAGTTTTTTGCTAAGTGCTCAGAATTTAGAGGAGAATGTGAAAAGGCCAATTGTGGGAGAATAATAGGAGAAGAAAGGGAATGTAATACTGAAACATTGACATGGTGATTGGAGCACATTGTAGGTGATAATTGGACTCCATTGAAACTACCACTAGAGGGATTACCTAGGGAGAGGTGATCCAAGCTCTCAAAACCTTATTTTTGGTGGAGAAAGGGTTTGGTGTTTGAGTTAATTGCATAGATGATTGGAATGCACTCAAGTTGATGTCTACGCATCAGCGGAGCAGTTAATTGTGGAATTACTCCGGGAGAGGTAATCCACATTTTTTCAAACCCCTAATTTTATGTATTGGATTGTAGGCTAAGTGTTCAAGGAAATGCCTAAGTCAATACTTATGTTTTATTTGGGGTGGGGGGTTGCATTTATTATTGTGCTTGTATTTGGGGTGATATTATAAGCCCATTGTTATTATTGTTGGGTGTCTAGTGGGGAGCTGAACATAGGAGTGTTATTTCTTACAGCACCCTCACAATTGTGACTGTGAAAATTGGGATTGTTGTCCTTGCCTTTACATATCAAGGGTTGAAGCAGGAGAAGATGCGCTTGAGTCGTTGTAGTGACTAAAGCTCTCTATCGGGTTTATTGCCCTTGCTCTTGTCTTAAGCAAGAGTTGAAGCAGGAGAAGGTGTTCTGGAGTCGTTGTTGCAGCCAAAAATCACTAGTGGATTGAGCATAGAAAATGCTTGATCATGGTACTGCTCTGTGGATGTAGAAAATTTGTTGAATCACGTTAAAATTGGGTCTCCTTTGCATTTGTATTTATTTTTTTATGTTGAAGTGCATGGTGATGATAGGATGAGTGTGCATACCTTGGTATGCATGGCCACATTGCCTAACAAGGTAGGGTTGCATACGACTATGTGTGGGATTGGTAAAATTGGGACCGCCCCAACCAATCAGTATGTGTTCCATTCGTGTGTTGGGAGTCTTTGTGATAATAGGTGAGTGTTGACTGTGTGGTGGACAATAGAGTGGGTTGTGAGTGCTTATGTGCCAGAAGAGAGTCATCAATGTACGGAAGTGCTTGAAACTGTGTTAAGGAGTGCCATTAGTGTTGGGATTACCAAGTATGTGTTGGAAAGCGTATAAGGAGAAATTCGAAAGAATTTTTTGAGACCCTAATTCACCTCCCCTCTCAATGTTAACCTAGAAATAACACAAACAATATGATCCAATCGTATTATGGATAACTCTCTTTACGAAATCATCAGGTTAACAATCTGGAGGAATTCTAGGCAAAGCTGGAGAGCAATTGTAGATCATGACAAACTAGCTATTTTTAAAGAAATAGTTAAATGACTTTCAGTTTTCAAAGGGGGCGAAATTTGAGGTACACTTGGATTAGTTCAACACGATACTAATGGAGTTGTCTACTCTAGATGTTAAGAATGAAGAGGAGGACAAGGCACTTCTCTTATTGATTTTACTACCTCTTTTATTTGATCATATTATGACCACACTATAGTTCGGTAAGGATAATCAAACTTGACAAAGTTATTGTTGCTGTGTTGATGACGGAGAAGTAGCAGTAAGGGAACATTAGAGGAGGGTATTGTTTTGGTTATAGGTGTTGGTCAGGGAAAAGGCATATCAAACGAGAGACAAGAGGAGTTTAACAAGAATAAGGGTCGCTCAAAGTTGAAAGGTCACAACATAACTTGTTATTATTGTGACAAGTAAAGAGGAATTATCCAAAGCATAAAAATGATAAAAATAGGAAAGAGGACAAGAAGGAGAAAGGAGATAAATCACCCAACGATGTTGTCGTGGAAGAGTCCTGGAGTGATAAAAATATCTCTCTCATTACTTCATCTGGTACAGAAACTTCAAATTGGATTTTCGGTTCTAGTTGTTTGTTTCATATGTTTAGTCAAGGATCAATATCCTGGCTGAATCGATTTGCTAAATATCATGCATGTCATATTAGTACTCCCAAAATGAAAAATAAGGTTGAAAGTAAGATTCTCAGAATTGGGAATATATGGGTCACATGTTTGTTGGGATTGTGTGAACTTTGACTAGGGTTACACATGTGACAGATATAAAGTGATATCGGATTCGTTAGGAACACTAGATTTGAGAGGTTTTAAATGCTCAAATGAAAGTAGAGTTCTCAAGGTCATTAGAGGAGCCATGGTTGTGATGTGGGGACAGATGATTGAGAATCTGTATAGACTTATAGGGAATGTAGAAACAAGTGAAGCTACCATTGGAACTTAGGCAAGGGATATACAAATGGACGATGAAGGCTGTAGGAATTTAGGTTATGGACACATACAAAGCGGATCTCTTCCACTTCAGATTTTTTTAAGTGAAAATGATTACTCCGATTAGTTAGTAGCGATAAGAGAGGTAGAGCTACATCACATTGTGCAGTATTGAGCTATGTGGGCATCAAGACCGGGGGTGTGGGTCATGTTGGTTTGGGTGTGGCGGATAGGTAGAGACAATGGTGGAGCTTGCATAATTGACATCAACATTGCTTTCTCTTTAGGGTGGCTTTTCTAATCCGAGCCTAGGTGGAGAATGTTGGGTTTTTATGTCTTGTGTTCTATAGTGATCCACGTAATTATTATTGAGTCTGTATATGTTTGAATTGGGTTTTGGGTCAATTACATGTGCAAAGGTAAAATTGTAATTATGTGGGATTAGGATTTTTAGTTTTTCCTATATATTGTCTCTATGGGAAAAACCTTAGATACAAACAAAGGAGATCACATTGTGAGGTGGAGAGTGGTGTAAAGTATTTTTCTAAGTTAGTGAATTTCTAGCTTAGTGAAAAATTCCCTAGATCTCTCGAGTGGATGTAGCCCTTCATGCTGAATCACATTAAATCATTGTGTTTGTGTGTAACTATTTGCTTGGTTTCTTTCTTGTGTTTGAGCATTCGTTCCCGACACATTGCATGAAGAAGTTTTCCGGTATTAGTTAGCCTCTTCATTTCTCTAGTATCCGAGGAAGGTAACAAACTAATAAAAGCATACGTACTCATCACCCAAAGTTTTAGTATTATTCCACATGCTGTACTACTGGGATAGCAGCCTTCGAGTTTTGCTTGCCCTTTTTCATAAAGAATTATGGCTCGGCCTGGGAAAGTCCAAACAACAATAGAAAGGAAGGGGTCCATGTAGCTGTTGTGCCAATTTCGTTACAGCTTTTATAGATCTAACCAGTTTCGATAAATAATAAAAGAACGAACCAAATCCGTACTGCTAATCTGATGCAGCCTCATCGAAAGATATGGATCGGGAGAGTTAAACACACTCTTCTAAGTGTGTAACCGTGGAAAATGAACACAAGAAAAAAAAAATGCAAGAGAGAAAGCTAGAGTTTTCAAGACTGTAGTGAAACTCTCTGTGGTTTCAGGTTTATTCACCATGGTGTCTGCCAAAGCAAATTCTAATTCAATCGTTCACTAACTTAACTCCCTCCCAAGCTACATATTACCGAGAAAGAAACAAAACCCTAAATCACAAACTCTACCCCTAATGATCCTAGGGTTGAGATTGAATCAAAGATGACATCAAAAAATAAAATAAGTCTAGTTAGATAACCCTAAACGATGTAGGGTTTCTTTACTAAAAAAAGGGAAGCAAAATATGGATATAAACCCTTCAAAATCACCCCTTTTAGTTTCCCAAGCTTGGACGACTTAGGTGGCCATTGCTTATACGGCTTGATGATCTCCCCTATAAACCTCTCAAAATCATCCCTTCTAGTTTACCAGGCTTGGACGATTTAGGTGGTCATTGCTTATACGGCTTGATGATCTATAGGTAAGTTTGTACACCAAAAAATAGAATTGAGCATCTCCCACGCATTGGCCAGCTTCTAGAGATAATTCGTAAATTTGGCTTCCAAAATAGTAGGTAATTTCCTCAAAAATACTTTCTCAAAAATAGGAAAGTCACTTGAGGGGGAAGGAAGATTTCCTTGCTAACAAAATTTATACTTCTAGAAAGGCTTTCCAACATTAGAGGGAAAGAATGGATCTTCTTCAATCTCCTTTGCTAAGAAATGATCTCTATAGGATGCAATTGGTTTGGTCTAAGTTGCTAATGTAGCCTTGTCGAACTGTGCCTGCATCATAATTAGGGCTACAACAAGGTCGGGTTGGGCCGGGCCTTTTAAAACCCAACCCAACCTTGAGTCACCTTAGCTAGGCCCAGGTCTGAACCAATCCTGACTCGGGATCAGAAAAATCCAACCCTGACCCGCCCTCAAGGTCGGGCGAGGCTGACCCTGATTGGCCCTGATTTGGGGGAAGGGAGATGCATGGGCTAACCAATCTAGGAAAGAGAGATGAATGGGCTTGGGAAAGGGAGATGCATGGGCTGACCAGGTTAGGAAGAAGAAAGAACATGAAAAAGAAGATATGGTCGGATTGGGACGGGCCAGGCTCAGCTCAAGGCCACAACCTTGACCTGACCTGGCCCTGACTTAGGGCCAGAAATTCCTAACCCTAACCCACCCTGAGGGTCAAGGTATCTCAACCCAGACTTTATTCAGAATCAAGGCGGACCAGGGCGAACTCGGGCCATCAAGGTCAAACTTGCACCCCTTTCATAATCAGTCTTTATTCCCCGATTCCTCCCTAGACTGACCCACCCACATGCTTTATTTTTCGTTGTTCATCGAATTTTGAATATGAAATGACATACGGACTTGACCTGGGCTCGATGCGCCCAGGCTTCAATTTTTGTCAGGAGTGAACCCGATCTGGACACGTGTCGAATATGAATGGTTAAGATAAGCTTACTTCTGTAGTTTGGTCCTCTCAATACACATCTTTTAAAGTGGATTTATCTTTTGTTTTTTCTATGTTAAAGATTTTACTGTCTCGTGGATCTGAATCTCTATCACGCCCGCCCTTTTTCAACCACTGTCTTTCAAGTCTTACCTTTCTTCTCTTGGAAGAAATGTCCTAGACAAGGAAACCACATCTTTTTAGAGCTTGAAAATAAAAAGTATTCAAGAATCAAATAACCAATACAACTCTTTTTAAGCTTTACAGCTCTATCTATGAACTGATGCTTGATGGAGAGTGGTCCTTGAGTCGGATCAAGGAAGGCTATCCCTCACTAATTGCAAATAAACTCTTGTAGGCTGCAATTAGTTTCCATCTATTACAAAATGGTTTCATTTATGCAAACACCAAGAAACACGAAAAATCAAAACATAGTCAAATAAGAATGACACAGAGATTTAACGGAGTTCGCACATCAATTTGATGTGCTACATAGGTGAAGATGAAGATGATTCACTATGTAATGGAAGAAAAATAAAATAGAGATCTCTCAAGAACACCACCAATCACATAAAAAACTCTTCCCCAAAAAACCCTAACACACGGAAATGCTCAAATCTCTTTATTTTTTTGTTGGTTACACAACAAGACAATAAAACAAATTAGTACTCCTCCAAGGTGGGTCGGTCCATCGGGTCAACTCCTACCACAGGGGCCACAGCCCAAGCCCTTTACTACCACTACATACCTCACAAAATTTTCTTGTTTGGGTTGCCAAAAATAATTTGTCGAAGAGCTGGACAAACTTCGAAACGCGTACAAGAATTCCAGACACACATAACAAATGGCGACTCGTTTCAAACTAGTTAACCAAAATATGGGAAGAAAATATTAAATTAAAGACCATTTCATTGAACAAAATATCTGAATGAAAAAATTGGACTATTATTTATCACAATCTGTAGTATTACAAAGAAGCCCATGTAGAGTAGAACAGAACCAGACCCTCATGAGCTTTAGCTGTTCAAAACTGCACAACTCTTCCTAATCTCACCTGATGATCCAGTCTTAACACCAACCTTACCCATCTTCTCCATAGACTTAGCAAATTCAGAATAGAAACTAGAAAGTGAGCCTTGAGCAAGCTGAATGATCTCAGACTTTGAAGTAGAATTTGTGATCAGAGCTGCATCAGACACAAACAGACCCCTTCTTTTAAGTACAAGTTTATAGTAACCAAGATCAAATGTCCTGAAACTGCCTGGATTCATCTCAAATATTGTGGTGTTATCAAGTGGAGTCATGCACTTGGCTTTCAATTTCACAGCATACTCGCTATCCAGAGAAGGATCTTGACCACCAGTGCCACTGAAATTGTAGAGACGGGCGGCGAATGATTGATTGCAGTGAGCAATTCCGATCGTATGGGCGCCTGAGATAATCGAATTGATGAGAGATGTTATTGATCTGTATACACTAGTTATGGATTTTATTAATTAAACTTACCAGATAACAGAACAAGATCTTTCACATTAAGTCCTTTGTTAGCAAACTTTGATACTAAAGTAGTGAAATTGCTAGTTGGTGCAGGAATATTGTTTAAAGCCTCTGTAGAATTTGAGATGAGTCCATCCCTTCTTCCAGTTGGAACTGTCCAAGAAGGACCTCCCTGTAATTGCAAGAAAAAGAAGAAATTATGAGAATAGAACAGAGATGAGAACTGAAATTAATAGAAAAAATAATCAAAATTCATTCATTCCTTACTATTGTGACTACTGCATCTCTTGCAACCAAAGCAATAATATCAGCACAAGAAACTACACCAGGACATTCAGACTCTAACAAGCTCTTTACTCTGTCAATGAAATCGAAACCTCGAAGTGTTTGGTTTGGAATTGCAGCTTTTTCAGCTTGGTTATTTGATGTAGAGTTCAAGAGAACTGATCCATCACAACCCTGAAAAAGAAAAGAACATTAGATTTGATAATGAAAAAACCAAAACTTGAGAAAACATACAATAATACTACTTACCCTCACAAAGCAGTCATGGAAATGCATTCTCAGCAAGGGAGCAGCTAAAGATGGGGCATTGGGGATATGCTTTTTAACAAAATCTAGTACTAATTTCTCAGCTTTTGGGCAGGTTTTATCATAAAAGCCCATTTGCAGAGCAGCTTGAGCAGAACTCAGAAAGCCTAAAACACTCAAGATTATAATTGCAGCACAGCTTATGCTTCCCATTGTTGTGAGTTTGAAAGAAGAAATCTCACTATGTCTCAATCAGTGAGTATCTCTGTACTTATGATTGATTCAGAAACTATGCAACAAGATTTATAGTCCTCCAATTTGAAATTGAGGTAGAAGCTAAGATTTTACCAAAAAAATATAGGTAGAAGCTAAGAAGAAAAAATGGCAAACCTGTCCAATCATAGCCAACTGCCACATGCTTTAGAACTTTATTGTATTAAAATCTGCAATAATCCATTGGCATTTTTAAATTAGATTAGTTAAGCTTGTCGTAGATAGGACAAATAAAACAAAGATTTTACAATCTTTTTCTTTCTTTTCCTTCCTCCTATTAGTAGCCTAAACATAGTTGCTTTTTCTTTTTGGCGTGATCCTCTTCCTTGGGGTAGTAAATAGTAAAGCGTCGGTGTTCTTGGGGACCCCGGGGGGGGGGGGGGGGGGAGGAGCGTGGCCACTGTTAGTAGCCTAAACATAGTTGCTTTTTCTTTTTGGCGTGATCCTCTCCCTTGGGGTAGTAAATAGTAAAGCGTCGGTGTTCTTTGGGGGGGGGGGAGCGTGGCCACTGTTGTGCACGTGTGAGGGTCAATGAAAATGCGTGTTGGCATCATGAGGTTGAGATTTTGGCATTCTATGAGGGTATGGCGGTCATTTTATTTTTTTCTACTTCTAATTGTTAACAGTACACTTCCCAACAAAGAACTTTCTTCCTCGAGATATTAAGATATGTTTGATTGAGTCAATTCCAATGACTGACCAAAAACATGTCGGATCTAGATTATAAATTTGATTATCTCAACCAATTCCAAGAAGAAACAAGACAAATTAATGGAAGCAGGTTAATTGCCAAGTCCCTTGTGCAGTACCTAAGAAGAGATATGAATTCAAATAGAAGGGCCTACCTGCCCTTGCAATAATTTCTCTCTCACCCTCTGTCACTGTGTGCTTATGTATATCTTTTTTTTGATAAACGTGTGCTTATGTATGTCACCGGCTATATATGTGTCTTCATGCCTAAAGTAGAGATCCGTTACACCAACTACATAGAGGAGTAAGTAAGTCTGTCTTAATATAGTTCCATTGCACTGTATGCACCACTATATGGTCAACAAACCGACTTCCCTCTCATTGACGTAATATCTTGTATGCGGTCACCATGATTTTGTATCACTAATGAAGTGTTTAACTATACCTTCCAATGAAAATGTTTTTCCAGAATTAACATGTCAAACAGTACATCTACAGTCAAGGTTTTAAAACTCGGAATCGGTCAGAGAGGTCGATATGAATCAGCCTGAATTGGTTCAGGAATTGAGAATCTAAGTTATGTTATGATGAAAATCGAATCCATTCAAGAATCAAGAATCGGCCCATGAATCGTTTAGATTCAAGATGGATTATAAAGAAAATGACTAGGAATCGGCTGATTTGTCTGGTTCGATTCTGATTCAGGACAAAATTATTAGGATCAGTGAAAATCAGGAATGATGTCAACCGATACCGATTTGAATAAGCCAATTCACTGATCCGATTTCCAGTTTTTAAAATCATGTCTACAATTCAGTTGTTTCGGTCAAAAACACAGTTCCAATGGCTGTGTGTGGTAAACATTCTTGAATGCATTCAAGGTCATAATGCATTCCAATAAATTATATAGTTATTTTGTCATCTCATCTTCCCAATCTCAACATTTTGTGGGTCTCTGGCACCCCACAAAATCTCAACTATAAATTGTGATTAAAGAGAATGTGTTGGGTAATTGTATTACAATTCCTTACAAATAATTGAAACAACACGAATTGCAATACAATAGATTAAGCAGTAGAAACTAGGCTTGACCTTTGGCTGAAATGAGAAGACCAAAGCTTGAATTTGATGTAGAACCACACCCGCAACAACTTGAACAAGCTTGAGGTTGAGTCACACTTGTGGTGCGCCTTTAAGGTAATTGATGCCTCCTATCGCCAAGGAGTGTTCTCGCACCACTACCCCAAGATAAAACAACCTCCAACTAGAAGATGAAGCAGTCCTTCTAGTCCCTTGAAGGAGCCAAGAGCTTCAACACAACAAACCTCTAACATGTTGGGTAACCTAGAGGGGGGTGAATAGGTTACCACTAGTGGATTTTGCCTCTTTTTCGATTGGTTGCACACTTATATTAAATACAAAAAGCAGAAGTAAATGAGGCACAAGATTTATAGTGGTTCGGCTAACTTAGCCTACATCCACTCCTCTCAACCTTGAGAGAATTCCACTAGTATTTCCCTTTCAATACAATAGGTGGGAAATGACACCTTTACAACTCTTTTTAACAGGATAAGAGGATCCTTACAATCTTAGTTTCGGACAAGAGTATCCTTTCAATCTCTTAAGGATGAGAGGGTCCTTGTACTAATCTAAGAAAGTCGATCTAGATTAATACAACAATGCTTTATCAAATCAAAAGCATAAACAAGTAAATACAATTGAAGTTTGGTATAAATACCTATCAAAGAGTAGTGACACTTTTACCCTTTGAGTGATGGTGCTCAATGATATGAATGAGAGTGATGCACCTTGAGTCTCCTAGATGACTCTCCTTGATGGCATGAGTTGGAGAGAGTGGAGAGTTAAGAGCTTGGTAATATCTCTTTGAAGAGCTTGAATTGAATAATTTAGCTCAATGACAAATTCTCACTTTTGTACCTTCTCAAATGTACAATGCACTTTTTCTATCAAAAGATGTATTTTGTTCCTTGTTTGGATGTGTTTTATAAAGCCAAAAGTTGGAGTTTGTTTGTTCTCCAACGGATATAAAAGCGTCATATTTTTAGACGTCGGTCGACCTATAAAAGTTGTCGGTCGACCATCAAAAACTAGCCGTTGAAAACTAGCCGTTAAGCCCAAGTTTGGGGCTGTAGGTCGATTGTCGGTCGACCTATGGATCGACCTACAAGTGTCGGTCGATCGATAGGTCTGTCGGTTGCAACCGACAGCTACGGAAACAGTTGTATCTTTTATATTCTCAGGTCGGCCGAACGTGCAGTCCGTAGGTCGAACGGATAGTCATCCTATTTTTGATTGTCTGTCAAGGGGATTTTTGGTCCAGCTTGCTTGGGGACTTCATAGGTTTTTGTCTAACACTTTAATGGCCATGTTTCTTGAGTCTAGGGCATGGGAATGAGTTCCTCCTAGGGTCTCTTGCATGTGAATGCAATGTGTGTGTAATGTGATATGTACATGTAATGAAATGTGTTCTAATGCACTTGAATCTTCTTGGAGAGTCTTTGTCTTGGCTTCCTTTAGAAGATGTTCCTCAATCTTCAAATTTCTTCTTTTCCTTAACTCTTCCGTTGTGAGCTCAGTTGATCAAGTCTTTCCTGGATGCTTGATGCTCCCAACGTCGACTATGAAGTTTGCTTAAAGATTGGAATATTAGTATTAATCTTAATGTTTGTTATCATCAAAATTAGTTTATGGAGAAATGTGTTTTCCAACAATCTCCCCCTTTTTGATGATGACAAACATGTGATTCAAAATATGCATTACTCATGTATGTATGCAATTCAAGATAAATATATGCATTATTCATGTGGGCATGTAACTCAAGATGAATTTGTATTATCATACATCATAATTCAAGGTATGCATTATCACATAAAATGAATATTTGAATCATAACTTCTCCCCTTTTGTCAACACAAAAAGGAGGTGTAGAGCATGAACAAGCACAAACAATCTTAGGGTGGCTCCCCCTAAGCTAGTGCTGGTAACCATGAGCAAACACAAACAATCTTAGGGTGGCTCCCCTAAGAAAATGACTTCTGCATGGTTAGAAGAAGAGAGCAAATAATATGAGGCCCAATAAAGTGTTAATTTTAAAAGCATCACATACTTCAAAATAGAAGTTCCATGGTTTAAAAGTATGCCATAAAAGTACTGATCAAGAGTTCTAATATAAAGTCGAGTGATGTCAACTATCTCTACTCGGGGAGGAGGAGGAAAGAAATGCGGATGGAGACGCTGTAAGATCACTTGGTTCTCTGTTGGATGCGAAGAATCTCTGCTTGATCTTTGTGGAGAGAGGTGAAGTGATCATCAAAGCCCTTCAGGCGGGTGTCAAGTTGTTGGCGAAAATTTGAAAATTCTTCTCTGGTGACATAGTCCCTCGAGGGTTCACCAACATAGTCTTCATCTTCACTGTCGTCCTCTTCTTGTGACTCGCGTCACACCGTGACATCTTTGGGTAGCTCGCTTCCTTCGGGCTTGGTGTGAGGGAGGAGCCGCAACAAATCCCAGCTTCATCTTCTTGATGGTGGATGAGTCAATGTCAATCATCTTTGGGTCAATGAATTCCCCAGAGATCCACTTCATGGAACTTAAGGATGGCGAGTTATGAGTCCGCCATATGGAAGGTTTCCCCTATAATGGGGTACGCACAGTATTCCATGGTCTTCATAATCACATATGGAAGATTGATAGGATTGGCGGTGACAAGACACCAAGTAATGTAGGCTTGAAAGGGATTGACTTGGTCTCTATGGCCTCCTTTGGGCAAGATGTTGTAGCCGACAATGAAGCTGATCATCCTGGGTAGTTCATGAAGTTTTATAGCTTTAACAGTTGGTTCAAACCCAACATAGTCTTTCATGATGGCACCATAAACTTCATCAACATTCATAAAGGTTTTGGCATCCCCTTTGGGAGGAAGATAGCTCATATCTCCTACAGTGGGAATCCCCATGATCTCTCCTAGATCTTCATAAGTGAACATGATGGGAACACCCTTTACTAGGGATGTGATGGCAAGCCTATCATCCACTATTTGGGTTCTCGGATTACGAAAAAGTGTCCGGCAAGGTCGAGGATAGCGGGATCAACATAAACTAAGGTATTTTCCCAACCCGGATATTTGAAATATTCTTCAATGTCATATTCAAGAAATTGAGAAACTCTTCTTGTTCTTTCCTTGTCAACCTTTCTCTTCTCAAATCTTCCCCGAGGAGAATGGAAGCTTCTTACGAGATGAAGAGAGACTTGTCATATCCGCGAGCTCTCTCCAACTTTGGCTTTCTTCTTTGGTTGCTTGCCCTTGCTTTGTTTTGGAGCCATTTGAAACCTAGGGCTTTAGAGAATAGAGAGAAATGGAGATTTTTGGGTTGGAAGTGGGTAGATTGTGTAGGAAGAGTGATTTGGGGCTTGGATTTGGTGAAATCTCAAGGGTTTTTGCAGGGTTTTGCCTTGGAGGTCAGAGAAAAAGGGTTTTGGAGAGGAGAGGTCTCGAACATAAGGGGAGAGAAATGAAAAAATCCTCTTGGTTTATGTTTAAAACGAAATTTTTCCGTGTCGGTCGACCTACACGAGTCGGTCGGCCGATCGAGGTCAAAAACAGGGATTAATGGGCTTTTAGCTCGGAATTCTCTAACAACCTGATTTTTGGGCTTTTTGAGGATTTCACTTTACTCAAAAGGGTTGCAAATCCCGAGTTCTCTCCTCAAATAGCATAATCTCTCTTCACTTAATGGCTTGGTGAGTATGTCTGCAAGTTGTTTTTCGATTTCAATGTATTTTAGAACAATTTCCCTTTTGAACTGTGTCTCTAAGAAAGTGATGCCTAATATCAATATGTTTGGCTCTTGAATGGAGAATGGGATTTTTGCTTAAATTGATTGCACTTGTATTGTCGCAATTAATTGGAGATGAACTAAAATGTATCCCATAGTCCATGAGAGTTTGCCTCATCCAAAGGACTTGGGCACAACACCGGCCGCAATGTACTCGGCTTGGTAGTGGAAAGAGCAACAGAGTTTTGTTTCTTGCTAAACCATGAAACTAAGCAAGATCCTAAGAAGTGACATGTGCCACTTGTACTCTTGCGATCAAGATGGCACCCGCAAAGTCGGCATCCGAAAAGCTTATTAAATCAAAATTTTGGTTCATTGGGTACCATAATCCTACATTTGTAGTACCTTTAAGATATTTAAAGATCCTTTTAACGGCACTAAAGTGGGATTGCATTGGGTTGGCTTGGAATCTAGCACAAGCACACACGCTAAACATGATGTCCGGCCTACTAGCGGTGAGATATAGAAGGCTGCCAATCATGCCTCTATAGCGTGTAGGGTCTATGGGAGTACCTTCCTCATCTTTAGATAGCTTTAGAGAGGTGCTCATGGGGGTGCTAGATGACTTTTGACTATCAAAATCAAATTTCTTGAGAAGTTCTTTAGTGTATTTAGTTTGACATATAAAGATTCCATTTTTGGTTTGCTTAATTTGAAGTCCTAAGAAAAAATTAAGTTCACTAATCAAACTCATTTCAAATTCATCACTCATGCATTTGCTAAATTCAACACAAAGATTTTCATTGGTGGATCCAAATATAATATCATCAACATATATTTGCACGATGATAGAGTCTTTTCCTTTATGTTTCACAAACAAGGTTGTATCAACCTTACCCATTTGAAAATCCACTTTGGATTAGGAATTCACTCAATCTCTCATACCAAGCTCTAGGAGCTTGTTTGAGTCCATAGAGAGCTTTGTTAAGTTTGAAGACATGATCCGGATATTGTGTATCCTCAAATCCGGGAGGTTGTGCAACATATACTTCCTCCATGATAAAGCCATTTAAAAAAGCACTTTTGACATCCATTTGACATAGCTTAAAATTTTTATGACATGCAAAAGCAAGTAGCATTCTAATAGATTCCAGTCTTGCTACCGGTGCATAAGTTTCATCAAAATCTATCCCTTCTTGTTGATTATATCCTTTGGCAACTAATCTAGCCTTGTTTCTAATGATTGATCCATCTTCATCAAGTTTGTTTCTAAACACCCATTTGGCTCCTATAATAGAATGATTCTTGGGTTTTGGGACAAGCTCCCAAACATTATTTCTTTCAAATTGATGGAGCTCTTCTTGCATAGCTACTATCCAATCACTATCTTCCAATGCTTCTTTTATATTTTTAGGTTCAATTTTGGATATGAAAGCAACATTGTTGCAAATGTCTTGAGTTTTAGATCTAGTTTGGATTCCTTTGTTTAAGTCTCCAATGACATGATCCAAGGGATGGTCTTTCCAAGGTCTAACCTCTTTGGGTAGATCCTTTGGTTGGTTTTCGGGTTCTCTTAGAGAGAGATTTTCTATGTTCTCCTAATCTCAACAAGTGTATCATCATCATCAACCAATGGCTTGTTTCTATCTTTAGGAAGAGATTCATCAAATTTTATATTCATTGATTCTTCAATAATCAAGCTTTTCTTATTGAAGACTCTATAGGCTCGACTATTTGAAGAGTATCCAAGGAAAATGCCATCATCGGCTTTAGCATCAAATTTTCCTAAGTTATCCTTAGTATTCAATATATAGCATATACACCCAAACACTTTAAAGTAATCAACTTTAGGTAGTTTATTATGATAGAGTTCATAGGGTGTTTTGAGTAATATAGGTCTAATTAATACACGATTTAACACATATCAAGCCGTATTGACCGCTTCGGCCCAAAAATATTTTGGAAGAGAGTATTCATTTATCATTGTTCTAGCGGTCTCTTGGAGTGATCTATTCTTTCTTTCAACCACCCCATTGGATTGAGGTGTTCTAGGAGCGGAGAAGTTGTGGGTTATGCCTTGTTTACTGCAATAACTCCCAAATTGATTGAGATTGTCAAATTCTCCTCCATGATCACTTCTAATGGTTGTTATGAGATATCCCTTTTGGTTTTGTATTCTCTTACATAGAGATGCAAATTCATCAAAGGCTTCATCTTTATGTTTTAAAAATAGAGTCCATGTGAAGCGAGAGAAATCGTCAACTATTACAAAGGTGTATCTTGAACCGCCTAGGCTAGGTGTAGTAATAGGTCCAAACAAGTCCAAGTGTAGTAGTTCTAAGGGTCTAGTGGTAGACACTTCATTTTTTGATTTATGAGATACCTTGGTTTGTTTTTCTTTTTGACAAGCATCACATACATGGTCTTTTCCAAATTTGAGTTTGGGTAAGTTTCTAACTAAATTCTTAGATGCAATGGTCTTAATCACTTTTTACATTAACATGTCCTAGTTTCCTATGCCATAGGTAGGGATCAACATCATTTGTCACAAGACATGTATTACTAGAATTTGCTTCATCCAATAAGCGGATATAGATATTATGTTTCCTAATTCCCTTCAAGATAGTCTTATCATTTGAATTTTTACTAAGCAATGAGAGGTTTTGAAAATGACACTATATCCTATATTACACAGTTGACTCACACTAAGCAAATTATACTTTAAATTGTCAACTAGGCATACATTGGATATGATTGTACCTCCAATGGTGATTTCACCGATGTCAATGATTTTTCCTTTGCTATTGTCCTCAAATGTCACCATTCCTCCATTGTACTTGTTTAGCTTGGTGAATAGATTGGGGTTGGCCGTCATATGCTTGGAGCATCCACTATCAATATACCATTCAATTGCTTCACTGCTCTTCAAGCATACCTACAAAAGCAATCAATTATATGTTGGTCCCCATAATCTCATGGGTCCATTGAGGTTAGGATCGATCATACCCTTAGGTATCCAAGCTCTTCTGAAATTTTGACTTTGTATTGTAGGTGTGATAGATGTAGATTTTCGATGTCCATATGATCTTTGGGTTCTTCTTGGCCCTTGAAATTCATAGTGTCTATATGGAATATAGTAATTTTGTGATGTGTAAGACTTATTGTTGATGTAGGCCCTTTGGTGATCATAGGGCCTAGTGTATGTGTTTGGTCTATAGTGATTTTGAGGTCTTTGGGGTGCATATGGCATATATGAAGCATTTTGCCTATATGGTTGAAATGGCTTAGGCTTGGGATATTGTCTTTGTGGCCGTTGGGGCACAAATTCTCTTTGAGGTTTGTTGGTCCTCTTTTGAGAAGTATAGTAGAATGCATGATGCTTCCTTTTTGTATCCGGTTCTTTATATATCACCTTACCATCAATATAAGCACCGATGCAAGTTTCATGTCCGGGTAAATGATATTTTTCACATACAATGGGATGTGAGGTTTGGCCTTGGTTTGATTTTCTCCATCTTGGAGTTCTCATCTTTCCCTTTCCTTTGGCTTGATGTGGTCTTTTACCATCATAGCCTAGACCTTCTTTATTATGAGGTCCCTTTTGTGGATTTCCTAATAATGTATCTAAGGTCTTTTGGCCCTTAGTAAAGGTGTGCAATGTGGAAGTTAGATTCTTATTTTCTTCTTCTAGGTTGTGTGCATGTGAAGTCAACTCATCAATTTTGTGTAGAAGATTGGCTACTTCTTTTTCTAAGGCCTTTTTAGAAGCTTCCTCTTGGAGACTTACATTATAAAGTTCTTCAAAGGCCTCTTGAAGTTCTTCATATTCTAAATCATCATTGCAAATTGACACCGAGCTATGATAGGGAGAGTTTACCTCGTCATCATCATTGTTGTGAGCCATTAGTGCCAAGTTGACGGTCTCTTCATCGGATTCATTATTTTCTTCTTCACTATCACTTGAATCCCATGATATCTCGGCGGTGCAAGCCTTTTTCTTTCTGCTTTCCTTTTCTTTTAGCTTGGGGCACTCGATTTTGAAGTGTCCGGGCTTTCTACATTCATAACACACAATGTCCTTGTTAGTATTGAAGGGTTTTCCTTTGTGTATGTTTTACCTTTGTTTTCTTTTGATGGTTGTCCTTTGTAGAATCTTCCTCCTCTCTTTCTTAGGAATTTTTGGAACTTCCTTGTAATTAGAGAGATTTCTTTCTCTATATCCTCTTCATCGCTTTCTTCTTCTTCGGATTCGCAAGAGGTCTTGAGTGCGATGGACTTTCTCCTTGGTTCTTTTACTTCTATGACTTTATCATCTTCAAGGAGTTCAACTTCATGGGCTTGTAGAGTACCCATCAATTCATCCATGTGTAGAACCTCTAGATCTTTTGCTTGTTTGATGGCGGTCACCATTGGTCTCCACTTGGAGGTAGTGATCTCAAGATCTTCCTTACATTCTCCGCTTTGGTGTATTCCTTTCCTAAGCTTTTCAACTTGTTAACAATGTTAGTAAACCTAGTAAACATGTTAGAAATACTTTCATCATCAAGCATTTTAAACAATTCATATTCATGAACAAGTTTGTCAATCTTGAGTTGTTTAACTTGTGATGTTCCTTCATAGGTAACCACAAGAGTATCAAACATTTCCTTAGCTGTGTTACACATACTAGTTCTATTGAATTCTTTTTCACTAAGAGCACATTGCATGAATGCAATAGCTTTGTAGTTTTGTTGTATGTTTGTTTTATCGATGGTGTCCATTCGGATTTCTCCTTAGGTACAATTCTTCCTCCAACTTCTTTTGTGATTTGGAAGGGACCTCCCTCAATCACAGTCCATACATCAATATCATGAGCACACACATAATTTTTGAACCTACACTTCCGTAGGCAAATCCTTCACCATCAAAGTATGGTGGCCTAGAAGTGTTGAGCCCCTCAATTTGGTGTGTAGATGATGATGATGCCATGGATCGTTTTTAGCACAATATAAAGACAATATGGTCTTAGTTTTGAGCTCCCGCTCCGATACCAATTGTTGGGTAACCTAGAGGGGGTGAATAGGTTACCACTAGTGGATTTTGCTCCTTTTTCGATTGGTTGCACACTTATATTAAATACAAAAGCGAAGTAAATGAGGCACAAGATTTATAGTGGTTCGGCTAACTTAGCCTACATCCACTCCTCTCAACCTTGAGAGAATTCCACTAGTATTTCCCTTTCAATACAATAGGTGGGAAATGACACCTTTACAACTCTTTTTAACAGGATAAGAGGATCTTTACAATCTTAGTTTCAGACAAGAGTATCCTTTCAATCTCTTAAGGATGAGAGGGTCCTTGTACTAATCTAAGTACGATCTAGATTAATACAACAATGCTTTATCAAATCAAAAGCATAAACAAGTAAATACAATTGAAGTTTGGTATAAATACCTATCAAAGAGTAGTGACACTTTTACCCTTTGAGTGATGGTGCTCAATGATATGAATGAGAGTGATGCACCTTGAGTCTCCTAGATGACTCTCCTTGATGGCATGAGTTGGAGAGAGTGGAGAGTTAAGAGCTTGGTAATATCTCTTTGAAGAGCTTGAATTGAATAATTTAGCTCAATGACAAATTCTCACTTTTGTACCTTCTCAAATGTACAATGCACTTTTTCTATCAAAAGATGTATTTTGTTCCTTGTTTGGATGTGTTTTATAAAGCCAAAAGTTGGAGTTTGTTTGTTCTCCAACGGATATAAAAGCTGTCATATTTTTAGGACTGTCGGTCGACCTATAAAAGTTGTCGGTCGACCATCAAAAACTAGCCGTTGAAAACTAGCCGTTAAGCCCAAGTTTGGGGCTGTGAGGTCGATTGTCGGTCGACCTATGGATCGACCTACAAGTGTCGGTCGACCGATAGGTCTGTCGGTTTGCAACCGCAGCTGCTTGGAAAGCAGTGCTGTATCTTTTATATTCGTAGGTCGACCGCCAGTCCGGAGGTCGACCGACGGATAGTCATCCTATTTTTGATTGTCTGTCAAGGGGATTTTTGGTCCAGCTTGCTTGGGGACTTCATAGGTTTTTGTCTAACACTTTAATGGCCATGTTTCTTGAGTCTAGGGCATGGGAATGAGTTCCTCCTAGGGTCTCTTGCATGTGAATGCAATGTGTGTGTAATGTGATATGTACATGTAATGAAATGTGTTCTAATGCACTTGAATCTTCTTGGAGAGTCTTTGTCTTGGCTTCCTTTAGAAGATGTTCCTCAATCTTCAAATTTCTTCTTTTCCTTAACTCTTCTGTTGTGAGCTCCGTTGATCAAGTCTTTCCTGGATGCTTGATGCTCCCAACGTCTGACTATGAAGTTTGCTTAAAGATTGGAATATTAGTATTAATCTTAATGTTTGTTATCATCAAAATTAGTTTATGGAGAAATGTGTTTTCCAACATAACACACTTAGAAGAAAAGAGAGAGAGAGAGAGAATAATACTCTTAGTGATTGCTAAGTATGTGCTTGAACATGTATCCAAAGATGTCTCTTACAAAGCAATTGGTTGGGTTTATATAGGCCCAAGACCAATCCTTGCATTCCCTTGGAATTCTCAAGAATAACCATCCACTTATGACCAAATTGAAGAATAAGATTTATGGGCATGAATATGGACATGAATTGGAGGTTAATTCCAAATTCATGGTCATTCCCCACTAAGGGTCATGAATGACCTTAAAATTCATTCATTCTCCACTAAGACCATAAAGGCCTTAAAACCCCATAAAATGGTCATTCTCCACTAAGGACCATAAAGGCCTTAATACCCATAAAGGGAGAGACATCACCTATGGCCATGAATTGAGAAATCAATCTCATTCAATATCTTTGACCCACCTTCCCACTCATGATAGTGACCATGAATAGACTTTAGGGTACCCATAGAATGTTACAACCTTTGGAATTACTTCTTTGATCACATGGGTCCCACACCATAACAAAGCAATCAAAAAATTTTGAAACTTAAAATAAAATAAAATATATTTTAAATCTAACAATCCCCCACAAGTTTCAAAACGACACAAGACACACATGCTGTGACTGAATTAGACACTATAGGACACATCGTTGTAGGTGTCTTCCGGACTTGAACCTACACTAGGTCTAATGAACCGCACTACAGAGTAGAGGTGGAGTCAGACTCCTTGAACCTTTTCTCATTGGTGTAGCTGACCGTCCCATCAACCATATCCCATAGGTCGACTCTTGTGCTACCCATCATAAAATCACTTTGGACTTTTGAACCGGCCATATCCCTTATCTTGAACTCGTGAATGTTTTAGAGAACTCGCCTATAAGTTCTCATCGGCGGCGGCCACACCCCCTACATTCACTTAGGTTAGTCCCTAGTGTGCACCACAACTGACACACCCCCACATTTCCTGGGATTAGACTAATTAAGAGCTTTACCGCTCAACCTCTTTCTTTGTGGTAGTACTACTTTCACCATCTACAGCTTGGAATGAATATTTATACAAGTAGTAGTACAAAACCGGTCAACCAGTGATTTCGATTGTACCCCTTGAACCTAATTCAGGCATTTAGCCTCTTCACATAGGTAGGGTGTCCATCACATGGCCTATGGATTAGGCATTAACCCCATTCCTGTAGATGCATTACACAAGTTCTTGACAGGACATAGGCTTTGTGAACATGTCGGCTTGGTTACTCGACTTCACATAATCGATAGCTATCATTCCTTCATCTATGTACTGTCTCACAAGGTTGTGTCTGAGGCGTATGTGCCTCCTCTTACCATTGTATATCCGGTTCTTGGCTAGATGTATAGCCGCTTGGTTATCACAATATAGTGATACCGATGGCGCCGATTTTTGCCACAATGGAATACCCGCCATTAAATTTCTAAGCCATTCGGCTTCCGTTCCTGCCTTTTCCAAGGCTATGAACTCAGCTTCCATGGTAGAGCCTATCCCACAAGATTGCTTTGTGGACTTCCATGAGATTGCACCGCCTACTAGTGTAAACACATATCCACTAGTAGCTAAGGACTCGTTTGTATCCGAAATCCAATTTGCATCACAATACCCTTCCAAAACTGCTGGTTTACCACTATAGTGTAAACTATAGTTTATAGTGCCTTTTAGGTACCTTAATAACCTATCAACTGCGCTCCAATGTTCCTTACTTGGATTGTGAGTATGTTGACTCAACTTTCCTACCGCAAGGGCAATATCTGGACGCGTACAATTCATTAGATATGTGACCGAATCAATAATTTGAGCATATCTTTTTTGATTCACTGGTTCACCTAGGTTCCTTTTCAAGTGACACCCCATATCAAAAGGTGTTTTAACCGCTGAAACTTCATGGTACCCATACCTTTTAAGTATATTTTCTGCATATTGGGCTTGGGATAATGAAATATGATTTCCTTGTTTGGTGATTTTGATCCCAAGGATCATATCAGCCTCTCCTAAGTCTTTTGTGTCGAAACTAGACATCAAAAGTTTCTTAGCTTGATTAACCATTTCCAAGTTTGTTCCCATTATGAGCATATCATCTACATATAGTAGTATGAATACACCCCTACCACCATGAAACCTGCTATATAAGCATCTTTCAGCGTTATTTACAACGAATCCATTTGAAATTAGAACCTTGTCCAATTTTTCATGCCATTGCTTGATTGCTTGCTTCAATCCATATAAGGATTTCGAAGTTTGCAAACCTTTAGCTCTTGGCCAATTACAACACAACCTTCTGGTTGCTTTATGTAAATTTCCTCCTCTAAGTCCCCATTAAGAAATGCCGTTTTCACATCCATTTGATGGATGACCAGGTTATATATTGACGTCATTGCCAACATAACCCTTATCGTGGCAATTCTAGACACCGGGGCAAATGTGTCAAAGTAATCAATATTAGGCTTTTGCCTAAAACCTTTGACAACAAGTCTGGCCTTGAAACGATCAAGTGACCCATCACTTTTTAATTTCTTTCGAAATATCCACTTGGTTTCCAAAGTTTTGGAGCCGAATGGTAAATCCACCAATTCCCAAGTGTCATTCGCCAAGATTGAATCTAGTTCACTCTTGATTGCCTCTTTCCAAAAGACGGCATCCAGTGATGTAATAGCCTCTTTGTATGTAAGAGGATCCTTGTCTACTAAATAGACAAGCCACTCATCATCTGTATATTTGGGTCTTTTGAGTCGCTTGCTCATCCTAGGCCGACTTTCGTCATCATTACTCAATTCTTGATTGGTAACCCTTTCATTTGACTCCATTTTCCCATTAGTCAATTGACTATCCTTACTTATAGGTCATATGGACTTAAAGGGAAATAAATTTTCAAAAAACTCAACGTCTCTTGATTCTATGATGCTATTTGGTTCAATAACATCATCCATAGCTTTAATCACCATGAACCGGTATGCCGTACTATTTGTAGCATAACCCAAAAACACACAATCACATGTTTTTTGTCCCAATTTTCTTTTCTTGGAATCCGGCAACAACACCTTAGCCAAACAACCCCAAACCCGTAGATGTTTTAGACTTGGTTTCCTACCAAACCATTTCTCAAATGGAACCATACCAGTCTTGCTATGTGGGATTCTATTTGATAGATAACATGCCGATAGCATGGCTTCCCCCCCACATATCAAGTGGTACACCTGAACTCAATAACATAGAGTTCATCATCTCTTTAAGAGACCTATTTTTCCTTTCGGCAACCCCATTTGATTCCGGTTGGTATGGAGCGGTTGTTTCATGGATAATTCCATTTTCCTCACAAAACTTATCAAGGTTAAAGTACTCAGCCCCTCTATCAGTTCTAAGTCTCTTAACCTTCTTACCAAGTTGATTTTCAACTTTCATTTTGTAAGATATGAACGCCTTTTCGGCCTCATCCTTTGATTTGAGTAAATACACCATGGTATATCTAGAGTGGTCATCTATGAAAGTTATGACATAGTTGTTTCCTCCCCTAGACTCATATGACTTGTAGTCACATAAGTCACTATGGATTAATTCCAAGAGATTACTCTTCCTATCCATAGTCTTGTGAGGTTTTTTGGTTAACTTTGCCTCTACACAAGTTATGCACTTGTTTACAGGGGATTCCACCTTATCGGTGATCATGCCTAACTTGCATAGTTTGGTGATATATTTCACACTACTATGACCCAACCTACCATGCCACAAATTAAAAAAATTAGAAGAAACAATCATGTAAGCAGAAGAAGTACTAGTTTTCTCAATTACAATATTTCCAACACTTAGTACAAACAACCCCTCACTAAGGTATCCCTTCCCCACAAAAACATTATTTTTAGTGATAACCGCCTTATCACTTTCAAAAGCCAATTTCATTCCTACTTTATTAAGCAAAGGAACTGAAATAAAATTGCGTCTAATATCCGGCACATGAAGAACATTGGTGAGAACCATAGTCTTCCCTGAAGTGAGTTTCAAAGTCACTTTTCCTTTTCTCATAACAGGAGCACTTTGGGAATTCCCCATAAATACCTTTTCATCCTCTGTATTCATGGAATAAGAGGAAAACATCTTCAGATCACCACAAATATGTCTTGTGGCACCGGTATCCAATACCCAATCTTTTGATTTTTCAATCAAATTTGCTTCCGTGACCATAGCAATAAAGACGTTGTCTTCAACTAGGTTCACCTTTTCAGAATTTTTCTTCCTGAACCGACAATCTTTTTTGAAGTGTCCTAGCTTACCACACACAAAACAAGTAAGTTTCTTCTTCTTGAAAGAAGGCTCATCATTGTCTTGACGATTTTTCCTTTTCTTGTTTTGTTTGTTGGTCTCTACCAAGTTCGCTTTTAGGCGTCTTTCCCCAAGGTCTTTTTCACCCTTGTCCTTGTGTCGATTCTTCTCCTCAATTTTGATCCTTACAATCAATTGGTCTAGAGTCAACTCCGTCTTCTTATGTTTCATAGACGCCTTAAATGCATCCCAAGAAGATGGAAGCTTTTCAATCAAGGCACCGGTCACAAATTCTTCCGGTAGAACCATCTTTTCCTTTGCTAGCTTTCCAACCAAAATTTGAAATTGATCAATTTGGCTTGAGACGGTGTCACTATCTTTCATAGCAAAGTTTAGAAAGTTAGCCACCAAGTACTTCCTTGAACCAGCATCCTCAAGAGAGTACTTTTTTACCAACGCATTCCAAATCGAACATGCATACTCCAAAGAACTATACACATGGTATAGGTCATTTGATAATGCATTCAAAATTCGATTCTTGCACTGGTAATCCGCTTGAATCCAAGCCACCCTTTTGCCCTCCTTTTCAGGATCATTACTTTTTTCCGGTATGGGTTCAGTCAAGGTAAATACCACCCCAATTTGGGCTAATGCAAACAACATCATTTGCCTCCATCGTTTGAAGTTTTGACCTCCAAACTGTTCGATCTTGTCAAATTCGAGAGATAATCCTCATCTTACCCAAACCGGGATAAGCTCAGTCACCGACGGGATAACATTGGTGGGAATTGAGTCAACGGTAGGAAAAAGAGGAATCTCCTTACCATTGCGGCTAACAGGAACTCCGCCTTCTTGGTTGTTGATTGCTCCTTCAATACTTATGTTTGAAGGATTTCCTTCATTGGCAGCTCCATCAGCGGTGTTGTTGTTCGAAGCATCACCCTTGTTGCTTACGTCTCCAAGATCAGCCATGAGATCTTATAATATCAATTACCTTAAACTTGTTGGGTAATTGTATTACAATTCCTTACAAATAATTGAAACAACACGAATTGCAATACAATAGATTAAGCAGTGGAAACTAGGCTTGACCTTTGGCTGAAATGAGAAGACCAAAGCTTGAATTTGATGTAGAACCACACCCGCAACAACTTGAACAAGCTTGAGGTTGAGTCACACTTGTGGTGCTGCCTTTAAGGTAATTGATGCCTCCTACTGCCAAGGAGTGTTCTGCACCACTACCCCAAGATAAAACAACCTCCAACTAGAATATGAAGCAGTCCTTCTAGTCCCTTGAAGGAGCCAAGAGCTTCAACACAACAACCCTCTAACACACTTAGAAGAAAAGAGGGAGAGAGAGAGAATAATACTCCTAGTGATTGCTAAGTATGGGCATGAACATGTATCCAAAGATGTCTCTTACAAAGCAATTGGTTGGGTTTATATAGGCCCAAGACCAATCCTTGCATTCCCTTGGAATTCTCAAGAATAACCATCCACTTATGACCAAATTGAAGAATAAGATTTATGGGCATGAATATGGACATGAATTGGAGGTTAATTCCAAATTCATGGTCATTCCCCACAAAGGGTCATGAATGACCTTAAAATTCATTCATTCTCCACTAAGACCATAAAGGCCTTAAAACCCCATAAAATGGTCATTCTCCACTAAGGACCATAAAGGCCTTAATACCCATAAAGGGAGAGACATCACCTATGGCCATGAATTGAGAAATCAATCTCATTCAATATCCTTGACCCACCTTCCCACTCATGATAGTGACCATGAATAGACTTTAGGGTACCCATAGAATGTTACAACCTTTGGAATTACTTCTTTGATCACATGGGTCCCACACCATAACAAAACAATCAAAAAATTTTGAAACTTAAAATAAAATAAAATATATTTTAAATCTAACAGAATGAACCATACAGTTATACTTTGAAAGTGTTTAGAGACATATAGAGGACCTTAAGATATTAAAGGTCCGTTTGGTTTAATTTTCTGAAATGCATTATGGGACTAGAATGCATTCCAAAACAAAAGCTAGTGTCTATTATTACACAAACAGCATCAGACTTCGCCACATGTATATCATGTATTTGGGCCAAAATATTATTATACGAGGGATTAGTGTATATTATGCAGGCAGAGATTTATAATATATGATGGAGCTTAAGATAAATAAAACCAGGAATCAGTTAAACAAGAAAAATTAAATAAAATCTATGTCCATTGAGGTAAAGAGGATGAATTAGCTCGACCAAGGGGTCATCCAAATTACAAATGAGACCAATTTAGCATACTAATTAGTTTAGATTATGGCTGCATTAAGGTTAGTATCATTCTGTCTATACCTTATTTTTGCTCTATTTCTATCAGCAGAGAAATAAATCGAAATCTATTTCAGTCAAGACTAACCTGTCAGTTAGTGACAGGAAAAGAAAAGGGTAAAATACACGTACCCCCCTATAATGCACCCAATATTCCTCGTATCCCCCTAAGCTTCAGATAAGTCCACGTACGACCCCTCAATATTCCACATTCCACCCCTGCTTTACCCCCCTAATGCCATTTAAGTCCACACCAGGTATTAAATGTTATAAAATGACCAAACTACCCTTTCTTCTATCTTTTATAAAATTTGAAAAGACCTAATTGCTTTGACCTAAATGTTTTTGTGGATCGGAGTTTTCCGCTTTATTTATAGTTACAGGGCACCGAATGAACTCGATCCGCGAGAATATAAGAATAGGCGGCGGCGGTGGTGGTGGTGGTGGTGGTGACGGTGGTGGGTATGTAAAAGAAGATGATGATTTGGGGAAGATGAGGGTATTTTAGTCTTTTTAAATTTTAGCAAATAGGTCAGGGCAATTAGGTCTTTTCAAATTTTAGAAAAGATAGAAGAAAGGGTAGTTTGGTTATTTTATAGCATTTAATACCTGGTGTGGACTTAAATTGCATTAGGGGGGGTAAAGCAGGGGTGGTACATGGAATATTGAGGGGTGGTACGTGGACTTATCTGAAGCTTAGGGGCGTACGAGGAATATTGGGTGCATTATAAGGGGGTACGTGTACTTTACCCAAAAGAAAATGGTCAGTGACAATGATCGATAAATGGTCAGCGACCGATGGACTGTGATTGATCGATGAATGGTCAGTGACTGACGAATTGTGTGTGATCGACAAACGGTCAGCGATTGACGAATTGTGTGTGACCGACGAACGGTCAAAGATTGACGAATTGTGTGTGACTGATGGACGGTCAACAAGGTGGTTATAATCAATTCTCAAAGACATAGGTATGAAACTACCTAGTAACTGCAAAAACTACCCCAAGGATGCGTATAAAAGAGGATTTCAGCCACAGAAGAGGAGATCCCCGGATCAACAACACAACACTCTACAAGAGTCTTTATTTTATCTTTTCATTTATCTTTCAAGATGATGTAGATCTTTATCTCCTCATATTTACATGAAATTTTTGTTGGAGTTGGGTTCTAGTCACCAATGTCTTATTGGCCCGTGTTTCAAGAGGCATTCATGTAGATCTTACTTGGAAAATAACTCTAGCAATTTGTCTTTTGACCCGTGCTTCAGAGGACAATGTTTGTAATAAGAGTCGACATTTTGTTATCAATATATATGAATATATTATCATTTTTTCTATCCTTCTTCTTCTTGGCATTATGATTCTCATCATTAAAAGTCCCTGGAGTGATCAAGACAATGGAAAGATCCCACTCTTTCCTGGTTAGAAGTCGGATAATCCATTCGGTTATCTTTTGAGTCATTGTGGCTCGAGCACACCTACGCATCTTCAACTCCCGCCATTGATGCTGAAAAAAAAGAGGGTAAACACATTCAAAAGTATACAGAATAGCAAGTGTGATCGATATCGGTTATTTGGTGATACGTACCAGTTTTGCAAGTGTGATCGATCTCATTACTGTACTAATGCCATATCAGTGACACGGTACGGACAAGGGGTAAAATGATTAAAAAAAATCCATTTTTAAAGAATAATCAAGAGGAAATTTGTCTGATACGGCCGATCCGTGTCGATACTGAACCAATATTGTATCGGTTTTTGGGTTGACTGATACCTATTCCAATACGGTGCACTAAAACGAGGGATGTAAATGGATAGCCGAAAATCCATATTCGATCCGTGTTTGAATTCGTTGAGGGGTTTTCGAATCCGGAATTTTGGTTTCCAAAAATATCCGAATCCATCCAAAAGATAATAGGATTTGGATTCGGATATTTCCATTTCGGACCGGATAATATTTGGTTAATTTACTATCGAATTATAAAATGAGATTAACTTAAATAGGTTTGTAAAAACATATAATATATTATTATAGGAAAAAAGTTCTCTGTCCAGGAGTGCGGCCTACGTCAGCATTCCCATGAGTCTATCTCTCTCCTCCCCATGTGAAAAGACATCTATGCCCCCTTGTTTTGAGGAGGAGAGCAATAGACACATGGGAGTGCTGGCGTAGACCACACTCCCGGACAGAGAACTACTTCCCATTATTATATTACCCTTATTATAAACACTTTTATAAGGATACTTTGATAATATGCTTAATCCTAAATTGATAATCATATCGGTGTCTGAAATTCAGATTTGTTTACTAATCGAATAGTTTATCGGATCGGATAATATTTGGATACCTGATAAACTCCCGAATTCAATTATGATATTAGTTTTTAAAATTCGATCGAATATTAGATCAAATACGAATATGTCATTCGATAAACTGATTCGAATTCAGATAATAGTAAATTCGTGTCAAATCCGATCCGTTTACATCCCTATCAAAAAACATATAGATCATATGAGGATATAAACTAGGTGAATAGGGGCATCTTAAAAGAAGTAACCAAAGAAAAGGAAGAAAAGGAATAGCTAGAATAAGTTAGAGCGTGTCACCCTAATGAGACCAGTGGGGATAGCTCATTGTTCGAGGCCTCGAGAGGGAATTCTCAAATCTTTGTTAATTCTCTTTTATTTCATTATTCCAAAATTATCATATTGTTATCTTTGCTAACTATGAGCTCGACCAAGGGGTCACACAAGTTACAAATGAAACCAATTTAATATACTAATTGGTTAAGATTATGGCTGCATAAATATTGGTTTCATTGAAAAATGTGAAGAATTGCAATTATGTTAGATCATAGGAGAATAAACTAAGTGAATATCAAATGATATATTGAGCATCTTAGAAGAAGTAATCAATGAAAAAGAGAAAAAGGAAGAGCTAGGATTAGTTAGAGCGGATCACCCTAATGAGATAACGGGGATAGCTCATTATTCGAGATCTCGAGAGGAAATTCTCAATATCTTTGTTAGTTCTCTTTTATTTCTTTATCCCAATATTATCCTATTGTAATATTGTTATTTATTTGTAGGAGAGTCTTGCCCATGTCGCTGGTGTTCGAGGAATCTCTCACGTCACACCAATCATGATGTCGAAAACGAATTCATAAATATGTGGACCCATATTTAGAGAGAGAAAAAAGTATCAGAGTAAACCCACATGGTCAAGATATGAGAGGGCATGAAAAAATTCCCCACATTGTTTCATGGAGATTTTCTCCTTTATTTATTTATTAATTCAGTGATAGATATCCTTCGGCAGATGCCCAAAGTGTAAACTTCTTTACTTGGTTTCTGCACTTAATAAAGAGAATATAAAGCTTGCGTGCAACTGATACTGCATTGGAGCTGGTGATAAAGCATGCAGCTAAAATTTAAACCAAAGTCTAAGCTTCTTGCTTCTGGTTTTTCATTTTGGGAATACCCTCCCTCTTTTCTTCTTATGTTTTTTAATGTTTTTTTTCACCAAAAAAAAATAAAAAAATAAAAAAATATAAAAACATGAATGCTTTTTTCTATAAAAAAATGGAAAAGGAACGTTAACCGTTGCTATGTGGGCATATACCTATACTTAGATATAATTTAACGTGAAAAGATCACCACACCCTTGAACCTTTCCACTTTTCGAAAGAGGTATGATGGTTTTTTGATGCCAGACTATGTCTGAACACAAATACAATCCCACACACACCACCCGCTAGCATTCTTACTTGGAAAAACGAAAAAAGTTAAGAGATAAAAAAATTTCCAATTGGGTTGAGATCAAGCATCATTATTGGGAAACATGACCGACCCTATTTTAAAAAGAAAAAAGATGTTAGGGAGGGCATCAGATACGTTAATTATTTAGATGATAGATATAGCTACAAACATGCCACGTTCATTCGTTCCTGACAATCAAAGAAATGGTTCAGACAAGTTGAAGAACTCCTTGCTACTTTAAACTCAAAAGTGAGAAAGAGAAGACAAACTAACACTGGATTTAGGAATAAGTGGAAAAGTGACACCCAATCAGTGCTTGGCTTTTGGCTGTGATGAGTCTCAATTCTCAAAGCCCACTTTTACCTTGCTAATTGCGCGCGATCGACACTAACAATGTTCCTCCAGGCCTATGGGGGGCCCTTTGCTTTAGAATAATAAGGACATAAAATGTGATTGTTTGTCCTTTGATTCTTGAAGCATCCCGAGGATACTTATAATTGTTCTTGACTTCTTGTGTTAAGGGACCGTAATTTCCTTGAGGCTGGCTCAGGTTCACTTGTACGGGTCTGAGCCACACAGATGGAATCCAAGAGTGGGATTCACCACTTTTGAATTTCATCGGTGCCGCTTAGACTGTACAAGAATCATTCTCATATGAGAATCTGAGCTGCTTCCATGTGGTATTTAAAATTTTATTTTTTTTTAAGATTATATTGTCTTATGTTTCACCGACAAAATCTTTCTTGCTGGGGAATCAGTTACTATGTTAGAATTTTCTTAAATCTATATATGTAGTCCCTGAAGTAAGAGGCTAAGTGAAAAATAACCTCTGTTACAGATTGAACAACTATTGAAATGTTATAAGATGTGTGAGTTACATAAGCACGCAGTTCTTGACAATTTGTTTCAACAATCAAATAATCCATATTGTCTAACAAAGCATTCAAACCTATTTCTACATTTGGTTGTTACATGGGTTATTCAAACTCTTTTAATTTTCTAACCCCTTTCTTTTTTTGATCATATTAAATGTTGCACCGAGTTTTCTTCACCCACCTTCAAGGGAGACTGAGGGCTTTGGATGGCCTAGTATTGGGAAACAGTGAGAGTATTATCCACTTCATATAATAATGAGTGGAGTCATTATGATTCTTAGATTTTGGGTGTTTCCGGATTGTGGACAACTTTTTCTTAAATGTTTATATGTAAAAAAGAAAAAACATAATTCCTTACAATAAGATTTTTTACTATTTATTTTGACATGAAATAAAAAAAATATTTTAAATTAAGAAAAATTTTATATAGATTAAATTTTCAAGTACAATACCATGTATGAGAAATTTTACAAAGAATCAAACAAGAGTGGAATTGAAATTTTATGATGGACAAGAGAACACTGGTGCCACTTGTGTGCAAAATTTCAATGTATTGAGAATCAAACAGGAGTGGAATTAAAATTTTATGATGGACAAGAGATGACTGGGGCCACTTGTGTACAAAATTTCAATGTATTGAAGACTGTAAGATTAGTTACCACATAAAATATGACCTGCCTGTTTGCAAAGGTTGAGCTTCCCTATTGAATTTTATGTCAAAATGGGTGAAGAAAATAAACAATTTCTTTCTTCATTACAAAGTTATTCTAGACTGAAAATTGACACAATGAATTGGGGGAATGGTAGTGTGGTGCTCAATACTAATTGTTGACATATTTATGCTCTTTGAGGTGAACCAAACGGCCACCAAGTGAAATCTACATTTTTACACTAGGGAGTGACACCTCTATAGGTGTATTTAGAACTTGACACCTTCTACTAATTGCCCCTAATTATCTTATTCCTACAATTCCTTTAAGATAGGGGAATAAGAGGCTTTTCAAAAATAAATTGAAAACTATAGTACCATTATGTTATTATCAAAATGTGTCATTGTCATGCATATTTTTGTTAGTACACAATTGAAATGATATGGAAAACAATTGTGTGTTATGTTAAAAAGAAACAAATTAATTAGATTACAAATCAATAAGAAAATCCTTTTAAAACCTACAAGATTTGGTGTTAGGGAATAATCACATTAATGTAACTGGGACCTTAGATGATTTCAATCGGGTCTCTCTATCTAATTGCTTATGTTTTTTAAGGGAGAAAGAACGCTATCTAGGCGCATGCGGTGCGTTGCACCTGTGCCTAGATAGAGGGGTGGGCGAAATGATCGCTGCACCCCAAGGAAAATTCTGCGTTTTCATGGGGGCACAACAATCATTTCGCTCGCCTTCATATCTGGGCGGAGGGGCAGCGTACCACACATGCCCAAGTAGTGTTTTCTTTGCCATTTTTTAATTTTCCCATTTGGGGATAATTCAGCCCTTGTAAAACGTCATTAGAGTGATTTATGCTGAGCCTCGGGGAACATTGCTTTTATGACCAACTTTTCGGGGCCAACGGAGAACTAATTTGGCCAAAATTATAACTTTCTGTGAATAATACACCATTTGGATTAGTCACATATGAAGTTCAACTCCCATCTCAAGAATATGATTCATCATTTTTATAATTTTTTGGAATTGGAGAGCTTTAATAGGGGGTGGGGGGAGACAGGGGATGGGGAATTGGGGATAGGCCCCAAGGTGGTTTGAACTCATGACCTCTTATTTGAGGAGTTGGTCTTTTGCCAACTGAGTTGACCCCTAGGGGTACATCATCATCATCATCATTTTTATAATTTCATCTTAATGCTTATCCTACCCAATGGAAGATTGCGAATAAGGATCATTGAAATTAGCTTGGGACATAAATATAAAAAAGAAAAAATTAGGAAGAAAAGGGCATGTGCTATTGATGCTTTCATCAATTGGACTAAGGCTTCTGTTAGAAAAGGAAAGATGTTGGGTCAATATTGGATATTGGACCCAATATTGGATTTCTCTAGCAATAAAGATCTTTTCTTGGTGGGAAAGAGTGGATGGATTGGTGATTGAGTCCTAATAGGAAACTCAATATTCCTTGTCCATGTGTGCTATTAATTTGGGAGTGAGAGGCCAAATCATATATATTCATGAGATTGCCAAAATTCAAGAAGCACTCTCTCATCCTTAGAAAATCGGTGGAACATTCCCCTTCTTAGAACCGTTCTCTCTTCCTCTCCCTCTCTCGGTGTTTGATCTTGGAGAAAGCTTGGGTTTTGAGAACCCTTGTGTGTGAAAGACTTGGCTTGATCGTATGGGAACGCCAAGCTTTGTGTAGTGCGTGAAACGATTGAGGAAGGGCTATCATCGGTTGGAGGTCTTGCATCTGTGAGACTCTAAGTAATGATCGATTCCCCTGTTGTTCTAGATAATTTAATAGCATTCTCCATTGATAAAATCAATCCTACCACGCTTCTGCGGATCTATATTGATCGCCTTCAGTGACATCAGAGCCTTGCTATCAAATGAGAATGTTTTAATTTTTTTTCCATTATTACATGTGATGCTCTTAGTTTAAACTCATTGGGGAAGATGGGAGAAGGGATTTTTCTCTTCACCCTTCATCATTTTACATAATGACTTATTTTATTGGTTTTTTGATAAGCATGTATGTGATATTGATTAAATCATGATGGGCATTAGATGCTCATGACCATTGTGACATGTTTAGTCATGGTAATGGTGTTTTTTATGTGTTTTTGGTATTTTTTACATACAATATGGAATCTATAATCTTTGAGCATCATGTATATAACGAGGACCATGGTTATGAGATTTAATAATTTACATGCATTAGATGGATGTGTGTGCTAGGCATGGCTTGGATGTGGTTTTAGATGCAATTATTAATTTTTCATTCTTCTCCCCATCTCTCATGTAAAGGTTATGTAATTTTCCCTTAGGCAGTTCAAATTGGCGGACTGGTTTCTTGAGTTTTATTTATGTTTAAAGGATTGTAATAATTTTAAATTAGTTTAAATTATTTGTTATAACCTCTTGATGATCATGATAAGATCGGGATCGTGATTTTGATCATGGATCAAGATCTGACGGTTCAATTCGCTGGAGAGAAGATTGGAGGAGGAACTTGCTCAATTGGAGTGTCCAAGTTGTTTACAGTTTTGGATTTATTTTCCTGTAATAGTTAGTTGCATCTGCATTATCACATGATTATTGCTATGTGTGGGAGTGACATATGAGGATGTGATTACTCCTATCCATCTTGTAATCAAAGTGATTTACATTGGATGTGAACTCATGTTGATTAAAGATGTTATCCCATAACCATTGATATTTAATTTTCCTTGGATGGATGTGTTTATATGCTTATACATTGGATGTATGGTTGTGATTTTATGCGTTCCCATAATCCCTCGATTTTAATACAAGTGTGATATGGGAAACCCTGGTTGGTGGGATTCCCATGGCCTCCCTTAGTTGGTGAGTGTAGAAATTTCATCGATGTACTCTTGTAGGATAATACTTATATAGGTTAATGAAATTGCCTACACCCATCTCACATGTGATAGGTAGAGAATGTGGTCAATGGTACGTGTACTGTGATAGTAGGCATTAATCCACAAATACCATAATTCCCTCCAAAATTAAAGGTATACACTTGATTTGAGTTTATGTCAGCCGATAGGAATGGGCATGACACTCAGGTGGCTAAATCATATTGGAAGTCTAAGTGATGGATAGAATAGTCCACTCAACTAACATGCAAATGATGAACTCCAATAGACTAAGTCAGGAGCATAAAGATTGATAAGTTCCTATTCATACCCTATAAGCAAGAGGGAAGCTTAGGGTGTGATTGACCATTGATTGTTTTACCCCGTTTTTCAATGGTTGTCATTCATGCTAATCGTTATTTTTGTATATTAGAGTAGATTTTATACTATGTCGACTCAAATCAACTATTCTACCCTCATAAAAGATCATATTTTGACTGGCCCAAACTACGTTGACTAGAGGAGGAACATCAAGTTACTCCTGACTGCAGAAGGTCTGATGTCAGTCATTAAGAAAGATGAACTTGAATTCCTGCAAAACGAGGACCATGTTGCTAAAGCGGCCTATGAGTTATTTCCTCAAAACAATTCTAAGGCCAAACTCCTCGTATTGAACTCTGTGAAAAAAACCATCGTTGATTCTATCAAGGATTTGTACTTGGCAAAGGATATGATGGAAGAGTTGAAGGAGATGTATGGGAGAGAAGAAAGACATACCCATCATCAACTAGTGACACTTCTCCACGGCATGAAGATGGCCCAAGGAACTCCAGTTACTGATCATGTGATGAAAATGCGAAACTGAGAACCTTGGGACGTTTTTTAAGCTGAATTATACGACGGATGTTATCTTCTACTCTTTGCCTCAGGATATCTACGGGTCGTTTATTGTTAATTATAACATGAATAAACTCTTCGTCAAACTTCTTGAGCTTGACAACATGTTACAAGAGATAAGGTTGCATCCAAAAAGCAGAAAGTGGAGGTCTTGACCACAGAGGAGATGCCTTCTTCTTCTAAGCCTAAGGGTAAGAAGAAGAAGACGAAGACTGACAAGGGAAAAGCCCCTAAGGTTGAGTCAAAGGGAGCTCAGAAGAACAAGAAAAAGGGAACTTGTTTCTATTGCAAAAAGGACAGGCATTGGAAAAAGGAGTGTCAAGCTTTCCTGCCTACTCGGTTGAAGAAGCTGGAAGAAGGTATTTCTGAAACCTTAATCCTTTATGAGTCTAATTTATCAGAGGAACCTACTAATATATGGTTGGTGGACTCTGGGTCTACCGCCCATATTTGTAACATGTTGCAAGGGTTCAAGCTGACAAGAAGGCTGATTAAGGATGAAGTTCGTCTGAGAACGGGTACTGGAGCTGAGGCCATTGGAGATTTTACTTTATATTTTAACAATAAAGTTACTTTGATTTTGAGAGGTTGTTTTTATGTCCCCCCTATTTAGGAGGAACATTGTTTCTATTAGTAAACTAATGATGGATGGAGTAGAAAGGATAAGCAAGCTGGTAAATGATGGACTTTTAGATTCTCTGAAGGTAGAACCTTATCCAACCTGTGAGTCATGTCTACAAGGAAAGATGACCAAGAAACCCTCCTCAAATAAGGGAAGAAGAGCCCAAGTTGTGTTAGAATTGGTACACTCGAATGTGTGTGGACCCCTTAATGTTCAAGCGAGGTATGGCTACGAAGTAACCTTCACTGATTATTACTCTCGTTATGGTTATATATACTTGATGCACTGCAAGTCGAAACTTTTGATAAATTCAAAGAATTTCGAGTGGAAGTTGAAAAACAGTTGGATAGTTGCATTAAGTGCCTTCGATCTAATCGAGGAGGAGAGTATTTATCAGATGAGTTCAGGGACTATCTGAAAGAAGCTGGGATAGTATCTCAATTGATGGCCCCAAGGACACCTCAACAGAACGAAGTCTCAGAAAGGCGGAATCGAACCTTGTTGGACATGATTCGATCCATGTTGGTTATTCAGAATTACCATTAAGTTTTTGGGGTTTTGCACTAGAAACTGCCATCTATATATTGAACAGGGTACCCACAAAATCTGTACCCAAAACCCCTTTTGAATTGTGGTATAGGCGCAAGCCTAGTCTCCAACATATCAGGGTATGGGGTTGCATAGCACATGTGCGGAAGCAACAGACAGATAAGTTGGAATCTCGTACAGATAGATGCTATTTCCTTGAATACCCTAAGGCTACAATAGGCTACTATTTCTATGACCCAGTGAATCAGAAGGTCATAGTTAGTAAGCAGACGATATTTCTAGAGGATGACAGATCTCACAGAGATCGAATCCAGTGGTTATAAAGGAAATATCTAATGACCAACTACCCTCTGCACCCACAGAAATTTCAGCCGACGTACCCATTGAGGAGCAACAGCCTCAAGAGCCTAAATGGAGTGGGAGGTCCATATGACCACCAACTCGTTTGAATATTCTCACAGAGGAAGCTCAAAGTGTGGAAGAATTCCACATGGTTTCTGATTGTTCAGACACAGATCCTTATACTTATGTTGAGGCTCTAAAGGATGTTGACTCAGATAAATGGAAGGAAGCAATGCGTTCTAAAATAGACTCCATGCATTCTAACCATGTCTGAACTCTTGAGGATCTGCCACAAGGGGTGAATACCATTGGCTGTAAATGGATCTTCAAGAGGAAGAGAGGTATGGATGGAAAGGTGGAAAGTTTCAAGGCAAGATTAGTTGCGAATGGATATATCAGAAAGAGAGTATCGACGATGATGAGACCTTCTTACCAATAGCGTTGATTAAATCCATTCGGATTCTATTATCAATTGTTGCATACCATGATTATGAGATTTGACAAATAGATGTACATACCGCTTTCCTTAACGGATATCTTGATGAGGTCATATACATGGATCATATGCTTCCCCAAGGCAGGAAAACAAGGTTGTAGGTTGTTGAGGTCTATTTATAGACTGAAACAGGCTTCCAAAAACTGGAACATCCATTTTGATCAAGTTATCAAGGAATTTGAGTTTGAGTAGAACATTGATGAACCATGCGTCTATAAGAAAATTTATAGGGGTGTTGTCTGTTTCCTTGTCCTATATGTGGATGATATACTTCTCATTGGGAATGATGTGGAGTTACTTTCATCTATAAAGATGTGGGTATCCAAAACATTCTCAATGAAAGATCTAGGTGAAGCCAGTTACATCCTAGGAATTAAGCTTATGAGAGATCACAAGAAGAGGATGTTGGGATTGTCACAATCCACCTACATTGAAAAAGTGCTTAACAGGTTTAACATGCAAGAGTCTAATAGAGGTAATGTGCCTCTCAGACATGGAATTGGTCTTTCCAAGTCACAATGCCCTTAAACTTCTGAGGATGTTGAGGCTATGAAAAGAGTTCCCTATGATTCGGTAGTAGGAAATCTAATGTATGCTATGTTGTGTACCAGACCTAACATTTGTCACGCTGTGGGGATTATGAGCCGATACCAATCCAATCTGATACAAGAACATTGGACAGCTGTCAAGGGGATCCTCAAGTATTTAAGGAGCACCAAGGATTACTTCCTTATTTACGATTGTGATCAGCTGTCAATAGTTGGATATACCGATTCAGACTTCCAAACTGACAAGGATGACAAAAAGTCCACCTCTGGGATGGTCTTAATGATTAGTGGTGGTACAGTGATTTGGAGGAGTGCCAAACAAAAATCAACAGCCAATTCCACAATAGAAGCTGAGTACTTTGCAGCTAGTGAAGCAGCCAAGGAAGCTGTCTGGTTCAAGAAATTCTTAACCGACTTAGGGGTGGTGCTTGATATTAAGGGAAAATCCTCACACACAAACTCCATCATCCATTATGATGATATCAAAGTTTCGATGATAACAAATAAACCAAATTATACTAACTCTTGTTTGAGATGCATATAATCCCTATATAAGAACATAGCACCAAGTGAGGGTGAGCACTCAATTCAAGAGATTGATAATCAAAACAATTAAAGTCATAGTCCAAACTTTCAAGACATCAAAGGATCATGAAGTAAGAAGAACACATCATAAAGACAAACACTCAAGCGAAGCAATGGAGCCATAGTCCAAGCTTTCAAGACATCAAAGGATCATGAAGTAAGAAGAAAACATTATAAAGACAAACACTCAAGCGAAGCAATGGAGCTCAAGACTTGAAGTGTATTGAAGACTTAAATTTGTATTAATTTATATAATTTTTGTTAAAGATCAGCAAATGAATGGAATTAAAATAAAAAAGGTACACAAGAAAAGAGTCTAGGCATACCCGGACAGATACAAGCACAAAGCAGGGCTAAAACACCCTACCCACACCACCACTAACTAAGTAAATTCAGCTAACAAAATCTAAACTTATGCCACCCCAGGGCATCATCTAACAGCCGCCCATTTAAAGAGGGGGGGGAGGATAGAATTCTAATAAGCAGTACAAGCACTCTTGGCCGAGGATTTGGCCAAGAAATCCGCTACATGATTAGCCTCATGGAAACAATGACTAATCTTCCAATCAATTGAGTTTAAAAAGGGCCAGGTCGAGAACCACAACTGACGCACCTGCCAGGGGATAAGACCACCTTTAAAAGCCATCCAGACTGCCGCAGAATCGCACTCGATCTACAGTCGAGAGGCACCCTTCTCTATGGCAAGGCGAATCCCATATAGAAGAGCCCAAAATTTAGCCAAAAAACTCAAGGATATCCCCAAATAGATGCCAAACACCCCTGTTTAAGTTAAAATAATACCGCAAGTGTACGGGTCAATCGTAGCTACGGGTCAAACACGAGGAGATATACGCCACTCTATTTAACTAACTTAAAAATAATGCAAAGTGAACCAAATTAAAGTGTTAAATTAAACTAATTAAACTAATGAAAATTAATGCATCCTAACTCATAAGCATCTAACAAAATTAAGGGATTAAACTGGTGTCCTAACACATGAGCATCTAACCTATCAAACTAATGCAAATTGAAAGGAATAAAAAATACAGCCACACATAATAACCACATAAAAAGGAATAGGAAATAAAAGTGCATCCACAAACCACAACCATACATAAAAAAAATAAAATAAATAGAGGAAGAAGAAGAAAAGATAGAGAGAGATAGAGGAGAGGGAGAATGAGATTAAGGGTTTAGAGAATGAAAACCTGGATGTGCTTGAACCGGACTAAATTGCTTCATCTTCTAAATCTCCAAGTCTTGGCATCAACTTAGAAACTTAGACTAGAAAGCTTGAAACTAAACTAGAATTATTACAACCATATTGAAGACAAAAAATTAAAGTATGAATCAAAAGCATCACAACCATGAAATTGAAAGCATGAAATCAAACTAGAACTTAGAAAGCCAAAAACTAGAAGAAGAAAAGAAGAAATTTCACTAATTAATTGAACTAAAAACTACACTAAAAACTGAATTAAAATTGAACTAGAAACTAACTAAAAATGAACTAAAAACTAACTTGTTACAACCCAAAGGGCAAGGGGTATTTATAGGGGGAAGGGAGAAGAGAGAAGAGGGAAGTGATAGGAGAAATATTCCTTAAGAAAAGAGAATATTCTCTTCTCCTTCCTCCTTTACAATGCCTTGAATCCCAAGAAAAAATGAAAAAAAATAGAAAGAGGGAGAGAAAAGAATCCTAGATACATAAACCTTCTATTTATTAAAAAGTAACTTTCTAATACTAACTTGTGCTTCCTTTTCTTTGTAGGTGTCTTCTCCAAGCAATGAGATCAAGGCATCTTTGACTTTTCAATCTTCCATAGATGAGAGAATATCTTTCAAAAGAAATCTATCCCAAGTAGAATTCCAAAAGTGCCCTTGAAAAGTTGGAGGAGAGAGAGAGCAAGGGTAATGACTAGGATTCCACTCACAATTAATGAAATGTCAAATCTGTCCTTCAAAAAGCGTGGAGCATGGGATGCTTATATGGGCCTCATTGTTGTATTCCTTACAAAAAATCACTCACAATAGACCAAAATTTCGTCCAATTTGGAGTTCTGGAGCCCAAGATATCTCAAGTTGAAGTTGGATTGCTCCAGAGCCTTCCAAATAGAATCTTTCGCCTGACAGAAAGATAACTTCTAATAATTTTTCTAAGGCTCCTAGAATCCGAACTTCCGCTTTACTTTGTCCCCAGCCAACTATCAATAATTACAAATAAACCCCTATCCGCGAAAACGACCGTAACTTCTTTGTTTCAACTCGGAATCAAGTGTCGTTTGAACCGTTGCGAAGCTGACTTGATGGGCTACGCATCCATACTATTAACACCTCAAAATTATGCTAAGGGGCCCACTGTAATCATATTCAAATTTGATTGATTGGCATGATTCTTTCAGTGCTCAATCCAAACTTGATTTTCTCGACTCCTGGGCGCTTCCAACTATTATTAGCATCTTTTGCTCCATTTTCACAAGAATTCACCTAAAACCTGAAAAGCACAAGAAAGCACCGAAGTAACTCTGTCCAATGTGGTAAAATGTATGCTTTATGCCCTAAGATTTCACACATAAATGTGCTCATCAGATTTCCCCACACTTGAACGTTACTTGTCCTCAAGTAAAGCAAACGAAAAACTAATCTAGAATGCAAAAAATCCTAACTCACTTTCGTAGGAATCATGGTTGCACTTAGCATGTGCAACAAGCCTTTGAACCCCTAGGTTACCCCTAGTAGACGAGTTTAGTCTCATGGGTGTTTGCAGTGAATGGACACCCAAAATTCAATTGTAAATGAATGCTGCAAATTTTAATCATGGCATAAGTAGGACAGTGCACATAATCCCAAAAAGTGCTCAATCAAAGATCAATGAGCCAAAGATTCCCCCACACTTGAATTTTATCACCCCACATCAATTCAAGCAATAAGCATGTATCAAGATTAAGGGATCTCCTCATATCTTCTGAACACTACTCACCTTCAGGTAAACCACTCATAGCATCGATGGAACCAAAGACTTAGGCTTTGAGTATTTTTTACCATACTTTCTTTCCAGGCATTAAGACAAATTTTTTTTTTCTTTCTCAACAACAAACTCTATTTCTACTCCACTACTGTTCTCTGAATGACATGGTGGAGCATACACCAGACACCCAAATACTTGGTAGCTTCGCTTTTTGCATATATCCATAAGACATTGAGACATTGATGCAATAGTTTTTTGAGTTTCCTTCCAAGGAATTTTGATCAACTCACTCTGCTTCATGAGGCACAGTGCCCTGTCTAGTCCCAAGGAATTCCACTTTCCTTTCTATTTCTTTCTTCTTCTTTTTTCTTTCACTTTCATGTCTTGCCTTGCCACAAACAAATTGGTCTTGACTACTAACCAAAAGATCAAAGGGTCCATAAAACACATAGAGGAATCTAGCCATCAAATGAAATAATGCTCATATTTTTTAATTCAATCCCTCTCACCGGATACAAACCAACTACCGTCCTTAAAAAATGATTTTTTTATTATTTCGCATGCTAGGACACCTAATTCCCTCTTTCTCTCGCTTTGCAATCAAAGAAACCTTTGCACAACACCAAACTACCGCCACAATCAAAATTTACCAAATAAGCAAACTCACACAGCCCCCCACACTTAAGTCATGCAGTGTCCTCAATGCATGCATAAAAGAAAGAATAAGAATAAGGGAGGAGATGAAGGGGCCTACCAAATATAATAAAAAAGAGGATTATGAAGAGTCATGAGCTCTACAATAAGTACTTGAGGCATCAAAAGAAATCTCAATCCATGGCTGGCAAATGTAGAAAGGGCTTTAGAACCAGAAAACACTCGACCATGAATTTTAGTAAAGCGAGAAATAATATAGAAGTTAAGCACAACTGAGAAATATCTAATAGAAAAATCTGTCCTCATGGGATAGTGGAAAATGAAGGCATTAAAACTCATGCCATAAATCCTCCCATTCTCTCCTGTTTGCAATGTAGAACACATGCCATGTTTAGAAAAACCAACAAAAAATGGATCACACTAAGCATAAAAAGGATTATGAATAACCTCATCAAAATAATCATAAAAAATGAGAGCTTTATTCAAATCAATCCTAGCAATACAACTATCCGCCCTTTGCATAACTTGGTTTTTCAAATAAGGATCGCGATAAAATGCTTGAAGAGCATCAGGACTAACATTGTCCTCCTCAATAAAATCATCAAACCTAGGAGGCTTGGACCAATCAACATACGGGACAATTGAATCCTCAAAATGACAATTATCTGGGTTTTCCAAAGAGAGAGAGAGGGAGATCGAATTTCTAGGGTTTCTATGCAATCATGAAAATCTGATTCTAAATTAGTAGAAACACTAGGCGTGCTAAAATCAAAAATTTCAGGCAAAAGTTGGACTTCCCTAGGTAGTTCATCAAACTCCGCTTCACTAACATATTCAGGAGACTCAATCTCAACATATAAATCATCTTGAAAATCATTGTGTTGGGAGTGACTCTCATTAACCTCTAACTGGGGTGGTGGACTTTCAACATCATTAAACTGGGGATGGGGCGGTTCAGACTAACTAAGTAATGTACCCGTTTCCTCCTCTTGCACCTTGGTTATCAGTTGAGAGAGTTGCTTCTCCATGGTATTTTGGCTTGTCGTGAGAAGGGCTATGTGTTTCTCAAGCTCACTCAGTCTGGCCTCCTCACCCATGCTTTGAAACTTAGGGGGTTGGTGATATGGTTCAAGGAGAGGTGGCTCATTGAGATTCAGTGGAGGATTGGGTATTAGAGGACCAAACTGACCATGGTATTGGAAATTGGTGGTCCAGCTTGGTTATTCCATTGATCCCACGAGAAATTGGGATGATTACTCCACCCCTGATTGTAAGTGCCAAAAGAATTGTATTGAAATAGAGGACTCATATGCTCATCACCATAGCTCCCCCCATAAAGATTAGGGCATCCGTCCATAACATGGATAGCCTGGGGATGAGACCAGTCAAAATTTTCTGAAAGCCCATAGTTGGGTTGGGGAACAAAATTGCACTGGGGTGGTGCAAAGTTGTTTTGTAACTCTCTACTTTCGGCCGCCCTAGTCTGTTTAAACATTTCTCCCAAAGTTATGGTTGCCTTAGCATAGTTCCACCTTTCCCCCAAAGTCATAGGTGGAAATGTATCTCTCATTATTCTAAACTAACCACCTATCCCAAATTGAGGTCTCCCTTAGAAAAATTAAAGAAAAATAAAAGGCTAAAAAAATTCACTAAAAATATGAGGGAATATATAGATAGTTGATGCATTGCCCTCAAAACTCGAAACGATGATTCCAAAGCTGTAAGGTTGCCATATAGGTTGACAGCAAGGGAACCCGTATAGTCTTCAAGAGCCACCTATGGGCGACTCCAATTGGATTCTAATGTAGAGTGGAGGACTACTATACGTTTCTGTTTCCAAGGCATTCACTATGTTGCTTTCCTGTTATCAAAGTTGGTCACCTCCAAAGATAAGTCATATGCCATTCCACCCAACCAAGTCAGGATGCAGCGTCATAGGTAACCAAATCCTATTAGGGACACCAAAAGAGGTTGGGTTTGAGCATAAGAAGGACTTTAGATTGGGCGCACCGTCTTTGAAACAGAAGAGAAACAAGATGAGGTTTTCAAAAACTGAAATTTTTTTTTTTTAGAAGAAAAGATAAAATAAAATAAAGCACTTCGAATTACTTAAAAATTAGAAAAATAAAGTGGACAATAATCTCCCTGGCAACGGCGCCAAAAACTTGTTTAAGTTAAAATAATACCGCAAGCGTACGGGTCAATTGTAGCTACGGGTCTAACACGAGGAGATATACGCCACTCCATTTAACTAACTTAAAAATAATGCAAAGTGAACCAAATTAAAGTGTTAAATTAAACTAATTAAACTAATGAAAATTAATGCATCTAACTCATAAGCATCTAACAAAATTAAGGGATTAAATTGGCGTCCTAACACATGAGCATCTATCTAACATATCAAACTAACACAAATTGAAAGGAATAAAAAATGCAGCCACATATAATAACCACATAAAAAAGGAATAAGGGAATAAAAGTGCATCCACAAACCACAACCATATAAAAAAAAAAAAAAAGAAATAAAGGGAGAAGAAGAAGAAGATAGAGAGAGATAGAGGAGAGGGAGAATGAGATTAAGGGTTTAGAGAATGAAAACCTAGATGTGCTTGAACCAGACTGAACTTGCTTCCTCTTCAAAATCTCCAAGTCTTGTCATCAAATTAAAAACTTAGACTAGAAAGCTTGAAACTAAACTAGAATTATTACAACCATATTGAAGACATAAAATTAAAGCATGAATCAAAAGCATCACAATCATGAAATTGAAAACATGAAATCAAACTAGAACTTAGAAAGCCAAAAACTAGAAGAAGAGAAGAAGAAATTTCACTAATTAATTGAACTAAAAACTACACTAAAAACTGAATTAAAATTGAACTAGAAACTAACTAAAAACTGAACTAAAAACTAACTTGTTACAACCCAAAGGGTAAGGGGTATTTATAAGGAGAAGGGAGAAGAGAGAAGAGGGAAGTGGTAGGAGAAATATTCCCTAAGAAAAGAGAATATTTTCTTCTCCTTCCTCCTTTACAATGCCTTGAATCCCAAGAAAAAAAGAAAAAAAATAGAAAGAGGGACAGAAAAGAATCCTAGATACATAAACCTTCTATTTATTAAAAAGTAACTTTCTAATTCTAACTTGTGCTTCCTTTTCTTTGTAGGTGTCTTCTCCAAGCAATGAGATCAAGACATCTTTGACTTTTCAACCTTCCATAGATGAGAGAATATCTTTCAAATTTTTTTTATCCCAAGTAGAATTCCAAAAATGCCCTTGAAAAGTTGGAGGAGAGAGAGAGCAAGGGTGATGACTAGGATTCCACTCATAATTAATGAAATGTCAAATCTATCCTTCAAAAAACGTAGAGCATGGGATGCTTATATGACCTCACTGTTGTATTCTTTACAAAAAATCACCTAAAATAGACCCAAATTTCGTCCAATTTGGAGTTCGGGAGCCCAAGATATCTCAAGTTGAAGTTGGACTGCTCCAGAGCCTTCCAAATGGAATCTTTCGGCTGACAGAAAGATAACTTCTGATAATTTTGCTAAGGCCCCTAGAATCCGAACTTCTGCTTTACTTTGTCCCCAGCCGACTATCAATAATTACAAATAAATCCCTATCCACGGAAACGGTCGTAACTTCTTCGTTTCAACTCGGAATCAAGTGCCTTTTGAACCGTTGCGAAGCTGACTCGACGGGCTACGCATCCATACTATTAACACCTCAAAATTATGCTAAGGGGCCCACTGTAATCGCATTCAAATTTGATTGATTGGTGTGATTCTTTCACTGCTCAATCCAAACTTGATTTTCTCGACTCCTGGGCGCTTTCGGCTATTATTAGCATCTTTTGCTCCATTTTCATAAGAATTCTCCTAAAACCTGAAAAGCACAAGAAAGCACCGAAGTAATTCTGTCCAATGTGGTAAAATGTATGCTTTATGCCCTAAGATTTCACACATAAATGTGCTCATCAGCCCCAATAGGAACAGCCTGATCATCTCGTAAAATACCTCCAGCTCCAGCCCTGCCTGGATTGCCCAAGGAACACCCGTCCGAGTTCAACTTAACCCAGCCTTCGGGCGGTCTACAGCACCACAATTCCCTAACCACTTGTGCAGGCCGAGAATAATGGGAATATGAAGCGAACGGGCACAGATCAGATCCTGTTGGTTACGGACCGGCCTTTTGAAAGAAGGTGAGATGTCCATGATGGAATTGAGAAGAGCATGGAAAGAAGCTACCCGAGACCTCTCCCTAGCCTCAAACAATCTGCCATTACACTCCCCCCCAGATTAAGAAGGGGATTAGAACCACCCCAACAGACCAAACATTAGGCATCGGCACCACTTTTGTTTTTAAGCCCCACCACGATAAAAGCTCCTCAAAGGAAGACACACCCGGCCAATGCATACCAAAGAATCCCAAGAAAAACTTCCACAGAGACACTACGAACTCACAGCTTAAGAATAAATGAGAAAGAGTCTCAGAATCACAACGACAAAGAGCACATCTGGAAGTGAGATGAAACCCTTTCAAACGTAGCGCCTCCTCAGTTGGGATTTTATGAAGCAACAGTCTCCAAGCAAAAATAGAATGACGAGGGAGCAGGGCTGAATTCCAAACCACCTTTCGCTAGGAGACGCATGGGTGCTTAGAGCGTAAAGACTCCCACGCAGAGTTAGAGGTACAAATACCCGAGAGGGAAGGGCCCCAACAACACTCATCAGCCACATTACAGGTGGGAAGGGGCACCTTATGGATGTCGTCAAACAATCTCTTAAGGGAGGCAAAATGAACATGGGGAATAAACCACGAAGAGTCCTTAATAAAATCTGAAACTTTAGCCTTCTTATCTTGAAACCAACCCTCTGGCAGCCCTGAAGCCTCAGCTATTGAAGAGCACCCAAACCAATGATCTTTCCAAAAATTTATCGAGGTCCCATCACCAACAACTCATCTTTCATTGCTCTGCACCACCGACCAAACTCTCCTAATCCCTGGCAGAATAGAAGAGGGAGAGGAAGGGGTTTTAAGCGTCCCGTTACCATCAACAAACTGGCTACGAAGGAAATTACTGACCAAGTTGTTACCATGCTTTATAGACCACGCGAATTTATAGAGAAGGGCAGAATTTACATCACGCAATTTTCTGATGCCTAACCCGCCTTCAGCTTTCGATCTACACACCAAATCCCACTTAGCCACCACCAGCTTCCTCGATTCAATGTCTCTAGACCAAATGAAATTACAAATCCATTTCTCCATAATCGAGATCAGAGAAGAAGGCCACCAATAACTGAAAAATTGTGGACCGGTATGCTAAGCATAATCGATTTCACAAGCTCCACCCGACCTGCAAAAGAAAGGAGTTTCCCCTTCCACCCTGCAAGCCTACTTTTGAATTATCCACTAAAGGTAGGACCATAGCCGAAGTAACCCTCCCTTTGAAGATTTCCACCCCCGGGTATTTCATGGGGAGAGAGCAGAGAGGAACTGAATGCACCTCCGAGATTCTGTGCCTTCTCGAAGGGATGATCACTCCACAAAACAGTTTGCTTTTTTCAAGATTCATCTTCTGGCCAGAGAAGCTTTGATAAATTTCAAGAAACTCCTTCAACACCTGGACATACCTGAGGAATCCATTACAGAAAATAAAAACATCATTCGCAAACAAAAGGAAGCCTGGAGTTCTTACCTCCCTAGGGCCTTTCAGGGGAAGAATCAGCTGCATCTCCACCAATCTTTTCAAACCCCTGCACAACACCTCCTCGGCAAGGATGAAGAGAAGGGGAGAGAGGGGGTCACCCTGACGCAGAACCCTTTCCACCCCCAAAGAATCCAACTGGCCCACCATTCACCAAAACTGAGATGCGAGTGGAGGAAAGGAGCTGATGCAGCCAAGCCACCCAGCGCTCACTAAAGCCAAATTTTCTCAAGACTTTGAAGAGAAAATCCCAAGAGAGGGAATCATAAGCTTTGGAGATATCTAACTTCAGCCCAACGCCGCCACCCCTAACTGATTTGTGCATTAAATTCGCTAACTCCGACGCCAAACAGATATTGGAAAAAATCACTTTGCCTTTCTGAAATGCTCCTTGCTCCTCTGAGATCAAGCGCGGCAACAGATCCCCAAGTCTATTAGCTAGAATCTTCGAGAGGGTTTTACAGATGAAGTTGCCCATGCAGATAGGATAAAATTTCTCCAAAGAAACACCCCCTCCACCTTAGAAATCAAGGAAATAAAGCAATTATTCACTCCTTTAGGGATAATACCTTATTTGAAGAAGCTAGTGACCGCTCGACAGACATCCATCTCAATAATATCCCAACAATGCCTAAAGAAGGCCGCCTGGAAGCCATCAGGGTCAGGCGAGCTATCCGGATCGAGGTCCCATACAGCCTTCTTAATCTCACTGAACTCTGGCACCGCGTCCGACACCAGAAGATCTTTATCACCAATCAGGGGGGAATCACATCTAGCAGCTCCAAGTGCTCCTTAAGGGGGACAACTCTATGGAATTTTTCCAAGAAGCCCGAGATCAGATTAGCTACCTCCCTCGGATCCAAAACCCACGCACCCTCCTCATTCTTCAGGCAATGAATTTGAGCCTTGGATCTCTTGATCAAGGTAGAGAGGTGGAAGAATTTTGAGTTACGATCCCCTTCTTTCAGCCACTTAATTCTTGATTTTTCATGCCATAATTTTTCACAATTCTTCAGGGCATTCAAATAGGCCGTCTTGGCATCCGCCTCCATCCCAAATAGCACATCATTCACCCCAATGGATTCCAAAGCCTCTTGAGTATCCTCTAGAACCACCTTGGCCTCTTTGAGCTCTGAATCAAAGTTAGGGAACTCCCCACGGACCCAAGACCGTAGCACTGGCTTTAAGCGTTTGAGCTTCTGGCTAAGGATATACATGGGAATACCTCTGATTGGAAGAACCCAAGATTGCTTGACCACCTCCAAGAAGTTTGGGCTGTCAGTCCAGAATTTGTGAAACCTGAAAGGGGCAATTTTTGGCCTTCCCAGCTGACCAGAAGAGATGAGCAACGGAGAGTGATCAGACGCCAAACTCTGAAGGACTACTTGGCTACAAGTTTGGAACACATCCAACCACTTGGCATTACAAAGACTACGGTCCAGGACTGCATCCACCCTGCCTCTCCTCCTAATGTTGGACCAAGTGAACTTATTGCCTGAAGATTCAATAGACAAAAGAGAGCACGAATCAATCATAGCACCAAACTCTAGGGCCGACCCCAAAGAGAAAGCACCCGGGCCATGTTTCTCACTAGAAAGCAAGGTGGCATTGAAATCCCCAACTACCAACCATGGCACCCCTACCACATTCAAGGCCGTTAACTCTAGCCAGAGATTTCTACGAATTTCTCTAAAATAGCTCGCATGCACAACCGAAACAACTACCGAATGTCCATTCCAGGTAAAGGAAAAAGAAATTTGCTGATCTGACGACGACAGCACACTAGGCTTCTGGATACCCAGTTTCCAAACCACCCACAAGTTAGGGATAGCCCCCACCCGATCATTTGATATCAAATCAACCGCATAACCTAGTTTATTGAAGAAGAGAAAGGGGAATTTACTCAACTCCACTTTCGATTCAGTAATACACACCACCTCCGGACTGTGGTTCTTAATCAGAGACTCCAAGGTCGCACGGCCTGCCTTGTTCCTAATCCCCCTTATGTTCCACTAAAGGACCTTCATTGAAAACTGGAGTTTTTGGATGCTAAGTGGTCGGACCGCTTCCTCAAGCTCGGTTCCCCCTCAGTGGCCTTCTTATATTTTTATTGCTTGTGATGCACCTGAGCATCCTCTTTCTCTGCTGCCAAGGCACTCTTATCAACCTCCACAACCTCTACTTCATGGCGAAGCGTCGTCGCGTGAATAACTAGCCTACCATCAATGATGGACGACTCGGCGATCGTGTCCACAACATGCGGGTCACCCACAGGAAGAACCACCTCCAAATTCCCTTCAACCAATGGGATCTCTATTGTAGCTTGCCCATAAGAGGGTGCAACACGGGTAGGAGAAGGACCAACTGGACCATCTATATTGCCATCATTACCTGACCCACCAACCAGCCTAGTAGAGCGTCCACGAACCAAGGCATTCGACTGGGATAGGAAACTATGGTTGTCGAGCTGGCCAGATATTCCCAGAATATTATTGCGACCTTCTTCTTCCAATAATTCCTGAGATTCCTCTCCATGCAAGACCAGAGCCATATTTCTTTCCAAGTTTAGAGGATCTTTTGGCTGGAAATTCATACCAAGTCTAGTACCTTCCAAACTAGTTTCACCACCATCACCAACCGGAGAACCATCCCTAACCGCTAGGGAGCCACCACCACCAGGGATCGTATTAACACCTGCGTTGTTCACTCCGACATGCCCCTCCACCGTTCTCAGACCGATCTCACTTCCAGAGTGGGAAGAATGAGGTCTTGACACTGTACCGAAACCATCCATAGCACCAACCACCGCAGGAGAAACACCACCTTGCTTCGCACCTTTGGCCTCCTGTGCTAGCCGAGCCTTGCAAACACTGATTGCATGGCCTACCCTCTTACAGAACCCGCAATGCAGCAGATTGTCTTCATAAACAACAGGTTGTTTAAACCAGAACCCCACTGACGAGCCTGGATGCTGCCTCTCCACCATAATCTCGTCCAGCCGAGGAGCCAAGAGTTCAAGATCAACCAACACCCTAGCAAACTGACCAGCCCAACCTTCCCTGGTTCTCTTATCGAGAGCAGCAGGGGAGCCCAAGGCTTTGGCAAGTGACAAAAGAATCTCAGGGTGCCAGTACTCAAAATGAACCCAGACCAGCTTTCTAGTGAGTTGTTTATTGTTCACATTGAAGTCTAGACACCATCATTGAAATCAGATGATCTGGTTTGCTACCCTTATGGGGCTCCTCCGCCAAATCAAAGACATATCCGATTCCAGCGAGAACAAAAAGATCAAAAAGCCTCTTCCAATAGGGGTCAGCTCTACTGAGCATTTGAGCGACCACGAGTCCCTAATAGTTCTCCTCAGTTGAGGAAGGGGAACCTAATGCAGATTCAATCTCCCAATCATGGCATTCTTGAACTTCTTGACCTGTGCTTCATAGGTTCCTTGTGGGATCTTTACTGGAGTCATCCCTCCCTCGTGGATCGGAGATGGCAAGCCATCCACGTCCGGGAGCTACGTATTCCCCACAGCCTCTACAAAAGACTTATCACTCCCCTTCTATGGCTGCACCGGCATGGCCCCAACCGTGCCCACACCGATCGGGATGTCAACCGAAGCAGCAGCCTACCACCATCTTGACCCGTGTCATCATCCTCCTCTGCATCATCAAACAGCTCCTGTTCTGATTGGAACACTGCCGCCAGCCTCCTACTCGTCATTCTCCATAATAGATCGTACTGACCATGATCGTATTAATTTATTAATTTGTTCTTAGGTCACAAATTGATGTAATGCACACACACACGCATGTATACATATAGAATGACCTTAGGAGGTTTATTTTAACCCTTTCCATATGGCCAAGACCAGTGGAATCACCCTAAGTCAGTCCAACATAAGACTGAAACCTTTTCAGCAAAAATGCTAATTCGGCATACCAAATCAGGAAACGTTATATTGATTCTGAATAAGCCTCGGACATAATTTTGTCGAGAGCAAATGGCTTGCTCCAGATTGGATCTGGCATACCAGATAATGATCCAGCATATTGAATCAGAAAATCTGACCGTTGGATCAACAACTATATTTCTATGTGATTTTGGCAATCCGGCATACCGAATTGGAAATCGGTATACCGAATTGATGCTATTTTTTAATCTGAATTCAAAAAATAGCTCTCTATAGGTTTGAGCTCCCAAGTGTATAAATAGGCTCTTTTCTCAAACATAAAAGCCATCTATCACTATTACCAAGAGACAACATCATAAGCTCTATCATTCTAAAGTGTCATAGTCTCAAGTGACATACATTGATCGCAAGCATTCATTGATCACAAGTTCACACACTCAAGCTCCTCCACCACATCAAGTTTCAAGCTTCAAAGTTGGAAGGTAGCACACACTTCTACTAAGGTTGAGGTAACACTTTTACTTAGTAGTTATTTATGATTGGTTGAGTCCTCTTGCTCGGAATCAAGATTGGTTAAGTTATCTTGCTTGGAATCAAGATTGATTGAGTCCTCTTGCTCGGAATCAAGAGTTGTGTAAGAGTCCTCTTGCTCTCTATTAAGATTGTTTTATTTAATGAAATTCTCTCTAAGTTGGAGAGGAGTGGATGTAGGAAAGATTTGATCGAACCATTATAAAATCTGTGTTATTTGTGCAATTGTTTTAATTTGTATTAATAACTTATATTTTCGTAAAAATTTTTATTACCTACTAGTTTCACCTATTCACCCCACCTCTAGGTGAATTCACACTTGAGCTAGTGGAGCAACCCATACCATTGTTGTGTGACAACAGGGGAGCTATAGCACAAGTAAAGGAACCAAGAGCTCATCAAAAGAATAAGCATGTGGAGTGAAAGTATCACTTGATTCGTGAGATCATTCACGTGGTGACATAACCATAGTTAAGGTTGACACGGCAGATAATTTATTTGACCCTATGACTAAAGCATTATCTCCTATTGTTTTTAAGAAACATGTTGGAAATATGGGGATAAAGTTTATGGATATTTGACACTGATGTACAAACTCTTTTTGAATTAATGAATTTAATTTTCTATTTGCATGATCAGTTGTTGAGCTCAGTTGTTGTCTATAGGTATTCATACCTAAAACTGTTCACCACTATGGACGGGACTGGACATCCTGTCCGGCATAGTGGTCACACTATGTGTGCTTAAGAATGTTACTTTTCCAAGACACAAGTGTGAGTGTTCATACGGTGTATCCATTGGATTAAATCACTTGAGAATTTCACATGTAGTGTACTGACAGTTTATAAAGATAATGAGATTCTCTTAAGTAGTTCTCGATTGGTCCTTTGACTTGAGGGGTCCTTATCGTTGCATTCAGATGTTGTGTATTTTGGTGCACCAACAGTTGATGTCTCTCTGACTATATATCGGTGCACTAGATTCACAGTGTCTGATTGTATTCGAAAGAGATGCCCAAATAGAATCTACAACCCATACATTGGGAATATGTTGAGGAGAGTATTCTATACAGGATTGGACAAAAATCTGGATCCGGTAGCATTTTCAAAATGTTTTTAGATATATATTTATAAACCATTATCTATTTTCTTGAACATTTTGTTTGAAATGTTTTTCCTCAGTCCAATCGAGGTAATTGAATCTCTCGATCGACGTATCGGTTCATTGAGGATTGACAGCCTCGAACACATGCCTTATATTGAACCATAAAACATTGTTTTGTGGGGGGACTAATGCATGTCTTAATTACTTACCTTGGGTGTTAATTGTTACACTCTGCTTGGCATCTTTGGTGATTGGACACTTTAGAAGCTTAGTAGAATCCTAATGCGATCCTACCCCTTTCCTTTCGGTTCCATTCATTTACGCAGCACGGTTGATCATGATTTCCTTTTCATTATCCTCTTGTAAGATTGGATCTTACAGTAGGATGGAGGAGACTGTTAGAAAAGGAAAGATGTTAGGTCAATATTGGATATTGGATCCAATATTGAATTCCTTTATTAATAGGGATCTTTCCTTGGTGGGAAAGATTGGATGGGTTGGTGATTGAGTCCCAATATGAAACTCAATATTCCTTGCCCATGTGTGCTACCAATTTGGGAGTGAGAGGGAAAATCACATATATTCATGAGATTGCTAAAATTCAAAAAGCACTGTCTCATCCTTAGAAAATCGGTAGAGCACTCCCCTCCCTAGAACGATTCTTTCTTCCTCTCCCTCTCTTGGTGTTTATTCTTGGAGAAAGCTTGGGTTTTGAGAACCCTTGTGTGTGGAGGAGTTGGCTTAAGCATATGGGAACGCCAAGCTTTGTGTAGTGCATGGAACGACTGAGAAAGGACTATCATCGGTTGGAGGTCTTGCATCTGTGAGACTCTAGGTAACAATCGATTCCCCTGTTGTTCTAGATAATTTAATAGCGTTCTCCATTGATAGAATTGATCCTACCACGCTTCTGCGGATCTATGTTGATGTCGAATTGCCAAAAAATGGCGTACGTCCCCACCAGAGGCAGGGAGTTGTGTTGGGCTCATCGAGATCTTCAAAATGGTATATTTTGGGATATACGTTTTGTTTTGGTCCGACCCTGTCCAGTTTGGCAATTTTTGGGTCCAGGGGTATTCTTGTACTTCCTCAGGTTAGGGCTTCTCTATATAATGTTCTTGTCTCTAAGAGGGTTGTAAGAGTGGTTTTATAACATTTCCAGAGAATAGTGAAATTCGTTCTATTGCTCGGCCGTGGATGTAGCTTCCCATCTTGGGGGTGAACCATGTAAATTTCTGGTGTTATGTGTTGCTTGTTCTTCTCTGTTTTTCAATTTTCTTCTGCAAATCGCCATTTTGGATGTTGTTTTCTTAGCAACTGGTATCAGAGCTTCGATTCAAAAAGCAGATCAAAGGTATTTCGTGTTTATCTTAAGTGAGAGCGATGGCAGAAGATAGAAAGATGAAGATTGAGAAGTTCAATGGTCAGAACTTTCAGTGGTTGAAGATGCTGATGGAAGATCTTCTTTTTCAAAAGGATTTGTATCAACCACTAGAGGGGAAGAAACAAGAGGAAATGAAGGACGAAGATTGGAAGATTCTTGATCAGAAAGTATTGGCTACGGTGAGGTTGTTGCTCACGTCACAGGTGGCCTTCAACATTACGAAGGAGACAACTACTGCTGCAGTGATGTCCGCCCTATCTAAGTTACCCTCTGCTTCTAACAAAGTATTTCTTATGAAGAAATTGTTTTATATGACTATGTCTTATTCTAGATCTGTTGTTGACCATTTGAATGGATTTAATATGGTCACTAGTCAATTACAATCTATTTATGTTAATTTTGATGATGGGCTTAGGGCTTTGTTGTTCTTGTGTTGTCCGCCAGAAAGTTGGAACAACTTGGTTATGGCGGTGAGTAATACCATCACTGGAAATTTAGTTTTCAATGATGTTGTCAGTTGCATACTGAGTGATGAGATGTGCAGGAAGAGCTCTGAGGCAACCTCATCTGCTACTGCACTGTCAGTTGAGTCAAGGGGCAAACATCAAGAAAAGGGAAGTGGCTCGAGTGGGAGAAAGTCCCATTCCAGAGGAAGATCACAGTCGAAAGGAAAAGAAAAAGGAAAAAATGATGGAAATAAAAATGGTAAGTGCTGAACCTGTGGTAAAATGGGTCACATGAAGAAAGATTGCTAGAAAGGGAAGAACAAGGATGAAAAGGGTAAGCAGTCAAATGAGGAAGAAGCCAGCTTGGTTTCTACAAATGATCAGGTATACAGTGATTTATGTTTATCTGCATCAGTAGATGTTAAATCTGTGGTTTGGTTTATTGACTCTGAAGCTTTCTTTCATTGTACTTCACATAAGCATTACTTTTGTGATTATGTTCATGGTGATTTTGGACATGTTACTGTGGGAAATGGACAAGTGTGTAAGATTACAGAAAAAAGGAACAATTTCACTAAAATTGTCAAATGACGACACTTGAAATTGTGAGAGGCACGACATGTCCCTGATTTGAAGAAGAACCTCATCTCAATAAGCAAGTTGGACAGTGAAGGGTACAGTGTTGGCTTTAGTAATGGTTAATGAAAAATTTCAAGGGGGTCTCTGATTGTGGCCAAGGGTAATTTGCATGGTACTTTATATATGTTTACTGGTACTAATGATCACACTATTTCAATAACTTTTGCAGATGAGAGTAACATACTCTAGCATCACGGACTTGGACACTTGAGTGAGACAGGCATGATGAAGCTTCACTCAAGAAATTTATTACCTGACTTAAAGAATATTAACTTTGAGTTCTGTGAGGAATGTGTGTATGGAAAACAAGAGAGTTAGTTTCCACAAAGGAGGAAGAGAAAGAAAAGTGGAAAGGTTGGAGCTTGTTCACTCAAATGTTTGGGGACTAGCTCAGGTAAAATCTTTTGGTGGTAAATCTTACTTTGTTTCATTTATAGATGATGCAACTAGAAAGACATGGATTTATGCTATGAAAAATAAATCTGATGTTTTTGATATTTTCAAGAAGTGGAAAGCCCTTGTAGAATCTGAAATAGGGAACAAAGTTAAGTGTCTTAAGAGTGACAATGGTGCAGGATACCATGAAGGAGGATTCAAAGAATTTTGTACTCTTAATGGAATCAGAAGATTGGAAATAGTTCCAAGGACACCACAAGAAAATGGTATTGCAGAAAGAATGAACAGAACAATTTTGGAATGTGCAAGGAGCATGAGGATCCATTCGAGAATGCCACTACAGTTCTGGGCAACAGCTGTTGACATAGTAGTATTCTTGATCAATAGAAGCCCATCTAGTGCATTGAATGGAGAGATTCCAAAAGAGGCATGAACTGGGAAACAAGTGAATTATTCTATTTTGAAAACTTTGGTTGCAATGCTTATGCTTATGTTGATAAAAGAAAATAGGCAGAAATTAGATTCTAAATCTGTCAAGTGTGCTTTCATTGGATATGATGGAGATGAATTTGGTAATCGTTTATGGGATTATGAACATAACAAAATTATCAGGAGTAGAGTTGTAGTATTCAATGAAAATTGTATGTATAAAGACAGACAGCAACAAAAGGGAAAGGATGAAACAGAGTTTCTGGAACTCGATGAAATTGAAAGTGGGACTACACCAACTGTGCAAGGAATTCCAGAAAATGTGGAAGATGAAGCTGAAAATTCAGATGTTGATACTAGGAGTGGAAATGGAAATGATGCTGATCATGATGGTTTTCAAAAGCAGGAACCCGAAACTCCTATTCTTAGAAAATCTGTAAGGATAATTAGACCTCCTAAGAGATAATCCCCTTCTTTAAACTTTATTTTATATACTGATTCTGGTGAGCCAGAATATTTTCATGAAGCAATGTAGGATAAGTCCAAGGTCAAGTGGGAGCAAGCTATGAATGAAGAGCTGGACTCATTAAAGAAAAACAAGACTTGGGATCTAGTGAAGTTGTCAGCTGGAAAGAAGGCATTGCACAACAAATGGGCATACAGAGTGAAACGTGAAGCTGGAGGAACAAAGAGGTACAAGGGAAGGCTTGTAGTGAAAGGGTTTGCACAGAAGAAAGGTATTTTCAAGAAATATTTTCTCCTATTGTTAAAATGACTTCAATTCGTATTATGTTGAGCATTGTAGCTGTAGAGGATTTACATCTTAAGCAATTAGATGTTAAAACTGCATTTCTCCATGGAGATTTGGATGAAGAGATCTACATGCATCAACCGGAAGGATTTGAAGTGAAGGGCAAGGAAAAGTTGGTTTGTAAATCGAACAGGAGCTTGTATGGTCTCAAGCAAGCTCCAAGGCAATGGTACTTGAAATTTGACAAGTTTATGCAGGACAAGAAATTTGCAAGATGTCAATCTGACCATTGTGTTTATTTTCAAAAGTTTGAAAATGGAGATTTTATTATTCTTGCATTGTATGTAGATGATATGTTGGTTGCAGGATCTAATATGCAAAGAATAAGTGATCTCAAGAAAAAATCTGTCCAAAGTCTTTGACATGAAGGATTTGGGTGAAACAAAGCAGATCCTTGGCATGCAAATAAGGAGAGACAGAAAACAAAAGAAATTGTGGCTATCCCAAGAAGGATATGTGGAGAAGGTGTTGAAAAGATTCAACATGGACAAGCCGAAGCCGGTGACCACTCCATTGGCAGCTCATTTCAAGCTTTCAAAGGACTTGTGTCCTTCTACAGAGGAGGAGAAAGAGTTCATGGCAAAAGTGCCATATTCACCAGTAATTGGGAGCTTGATGTATGTGATGGTGAGCACAAGACCGAACATTGCCCATGCAGTGGGAGCTGTTAGTAGGTTTTTACAAAACCCAGGAAAGGAGCATTGGAAAGGAGTTCAATGGATACTTAGGTATCTGAGAGGTATATCCAACTATTGTTTATGCTTTGGTGGTACTAACGTTGATGTGCAAGGTTTTGTTAACTCAGATCATTCAGGAGATAGAGATGGTGGAAGAAGTACCACTAGGTATGTTTTCACAGTAGGAGGAACAGCAGTTAGTTGGATTTCAAAGCTACAAAAGGTAGTTACTCTTTCAACCACAGAGGCAGAGTATGTTGTTGTAACTGAAGCTAGCAAAGAGATGATTGTTGGGGAATTCTAACCCACCTCCATTAGTGTTTTGATGATAACAAACATGTAGACAAGGTTGTGTGTGTCTCTATGTCGACAGAAAAATAAGATGTGAAAGAAGATAATAAAGAGAAGTTCAAGAACTAGCCATTGAAGACCATGAAGGCATGACAAAGCTTGACAAGCATAGAAGACATCAAAAGAGTTATTAAAGAGTGAAGAGTGATGAAGATGCTCGTGTGCACTCTTAGAACACTAATTGCATGACTGTAATTGCACTTGCATAAAATAAATGAATGAGCATGTGCATCTTTTAGGGACCTTAGGAGGATACAAATGAATCCCCTATGACCTTAGAATAAGCCAAAATTGGTTGGAAAAAGTCCCGAACCGAACCCATCAGTCATACAGTCAGAATCAAATCCTGAATATGATCCGATCTGTTGATCCGGTCGATCGGATCTCAGGGTGTGGATAGACCGGATTAGGCAGTAGCCTCACGGGTACATTCCCATAGATGATCCAGTCGATCGGACATTGATCGAATGCCCCTGCTGCCTTTGAATAAATGGTTTTCAACAGCTAGTTTTTGTAACGGCTAGGATCCGGTCGACCGGATCAGTTTTCAGGTCGACCGGATTGGTAAAAATAGAGCCGTTAGATCACTTTTTGCTCATGTTTCTTAGGCCATTAATGAGCCTATAAATTGAGAACATGTCAGACCTTTTCACCTATCCATTACAGTCCAAAATCCTACTTTTGAGAAAGGTGAAAAATGATAGTTGCTCTCATAATTGAAGTCTTATCCGCATCGATCAAGAGTTGACTTCAAAGCTTTAAAGGACCTTCCCAAGCTCATTCAAGGAATTAATTCTAAAAGAAGGTCTGCATTGTGCAAGCATACATTCGCATCAGTTGGCACTTGCAAGGAGTACATATCACACTCCTTGCTTAAGTATTTCTACTTTATTTATTTTTGTATTTAGTTTATGCTTTTAAGTTTACAAAGCATTGTTTGCATTGGCCTAGACTGTACTTAGGCATTGCAAGGATCCTCTTATCCTTAAAAGATTTCGGATTTTGTTATCCTTAAAAGATTGGGATCCTTTTATCCCGTGTAAAAATATTGTAAAGGTGTTCTTCCCACCTACTGTACTGAAAGAAAGAAACTAGTGAATTCTCTCAAGGTTGAGAGGAGTGGACGTAGGCTAAGTTTAGCCACACCACTATAAATTCTTTATATCCTCTATTTGCGCACTCTCTTTTTCTCTATTTTATTGAATTTTTAAAAAAATTTAAAAAAGACATAAATTCACTAGTGATAACCTATTCACCCCCCTCTAGGCTATCCAACAAGTGGTATCAGAGCGGGAGCTCATTTTGATTGTGACCAAGATCTATGGGATCACATTACACCAATCCTCTTGAGGGACTAAATGTCTCTAGACCTCCCTTGTTCAATGGAGACAACTTTTTTATTAGAAAATTAGATTTTGAAACTTCACATGTGCACATAATCTTGAAATTTGGCATGTAATTGAACATGGACCTTACTCTTTCATTAAGACTGTAGATGGTGAAAGTGTACCTAAAGAAACCTCTGAATTGACTCCTGCTGAAAAGGAGAAAATTTAGTACAATTTCAAGGCTATCACCTTCCTATAATATGCCTTGACTGATTTCGAATTTAATAAAATAGCCATGTGTGAAATGGCTAAAGAAATTTGGGATACACTTGTGGTTTCATATGAAGGAACCTCACAGTAAAAGAATCCAAGATTGATAAATTAGCACATGAATATGAACTGTTTAAAATGTTAGAAAATGAGAGCATTTCTAGTATGTTTTTGCGTTTTACTAACATCACCAACAAGTTGAAGGGCTTGGGTAAAATATATACCAAGTCCGAAAATGTGAGAAAAATTCTCAGGTTACTTCCCCCCCAGTGGAGACCAAAAGTAACAACCATTAAGGAAGCAAAGGACATCGACAAAGTGAGCCTGGACGAACTACTTGGATCTCTTCTTACTCACGAAGTCGAATTGAATGAAGATGAAAGATGGTTGGAAATAAAAGAACCAAAGATGAAGACAATAGCTCTCAAGACAACTAAATCATCAGATGAAGAGAGCAATGAAGAAGATGATATCAATTTCTCAAAAAAAGAAATGTCTCTTATCATCAAGAAATTTCAAAAATTCATCAAAAGAAAAGGAGGCAAATACTTTATTAAGGGACAAGCAAGCAAAGGTAAGATTCCTACCAAAGACAAAACTTTTCCTTCTAAGAAAGATATTGTCTGCTATGAATGCAGAAAGTCTGGCCACTTTAGAATTGAGTGCCCAAAAGGACATGAAAAGAAGAAAGCTTATGCCGCTGAAATTTCATGGGACTCAAGTGAAGAAGAAGTGGTAGGGGATTCTGATGAAGAAGTCACAAATCTAGCTCTTATGGCAACAGAAGATGACATAGAGGTAAGTTCGGCCTATCTTACTTCTAATTTTAAATATAGTGATTCAATTGATGAGATAGATACGAATGACATAGATGAAGATGATATTGAAGAGGGATTTGAAGCTCTCTATGAGGCAAGTCGAAAGCTTGAAGCTTCAAACTCCTTTTTAGAAAAGGAAGTAATAGAGTTGAACAATAAAATAGATGACCTACGGATCTATATTACCCAACTCGAAGGAGAAAATGAAAGATTGACGTCAGCTTTGCTAACCTTCACCAAAGGTCAAAAATCCTTAGACACTCTCCTTGGTACCCCTCAAAAGCCACCACAAGACAAAGAAAGTTTAGGTTATAATGGAAAAATCCCATACCATGCCAAAGGTAAAGAAAAAGTGGTAGAGGGAAGAACATACCAAGGTCAAACATCAACTTCTCATGTTCCCCTTTCAAAGAATCAAGGATATAGAAATCAAGAGCATAGAAATCAAAGGTATAGAAATCAACATCATCATGCATTTCAATATACCTCTCAAAGAAAGAATAGACCTCAAAAGGAATATGTACCTCAAAGATCTCAAAGACCCCAAGGTCAATATTATAGGCCATATGCTCCATACTCGGTGGAAAGAAGCTATAGACCTCAACCAAACCATAGGTGATGAGCACATTTATGTGTGAAATTTTAGGGCATAAATTATACATTTTACCACATTGGACAGAGTTACTCGGTGCTTTCTTGTGCTTTTCAGGGTTTAGGTGAATTCTTGTGAAAATGAAGGAGATGATGCTAAGGAGATGTTTTTAAGCTTTTTAGAAGTGTAAATGGATGCATAGCCCATCGAGTCAGCTTTGCAATGGTTCAAAAGGCACTTAATTCCGAGTTGAAACGAAGAAGTTATGGCCGTTTCCGTAACGACGCGTGAAAATGGTCTACAGGGGTTTATTTATAATTATTGACAGTCGGATGGGGACAAAGTGAAACGGAAGTTCGGATTTTAGGGGTCTTAATGAAATTATCAGAAGTTACTTTACTGTACCCGAAAGATTCCATTTGGAAGGCTCTGGACAGTCCAACTTCAACTTGAGATATCTTGGGCTCCCCAACTCCGAATTGGATGAAATTTGGGTCTATTTTGTGTGATTTTTCGCAAGGAACACAATGGTGAGACCTATATAAGCACCCCATGCTCCACGTTTTCTGAAGGACAGAATGGGTATTTTATTTATTCCTGAAGGAATCCTACTCATCACCCTTACTCTCTCTCTCCTCCAACTTCTCAAGGGCACTTCTGAAATTCTACTTGGGATAGATTTATATTTTCTCATCTATGAAAGGTTGAAAAATCAAAGATGCTTTGATTTTATTGCTTGGAGAAGATATCTACAAAGAAAAGGAAGCACTTGTTAAAATTGAAAGTTTATTTTTCTAGAAATAGAAGGTCTATGTAAACAATCTTCTCTTCTTCTTCTTTCTATTTTTTTTTCTTTCTTCTTAGGATTCAAGGCATTGTAAAAGAGGAAAGAGAAGAGAATATTCTCTTTTCTTAGGGAATATTTCTCCTACACTTCCATCTTCTCTCTTCTCCTCTCTTCCACCTATAAATACCCCCTACCTTTCTTGTAAAAATTGGCTCATTCACTTAGTGAAATTTCTTCTCTTCTTCTCCTTCTAATTTGTGATTTTTGGCTTTTCTAAGTTCTAGTTTGCTTTTATAATTTTTAGTTAATGCTTATAATAGGTTTAGTTTATGCTTTAATTTCAATTTAAGTCTTCAATTGGGTTGTAATTTCTTAATTCTAGTTTAGGTTTTAAGCCTTCTAGTCTAAGTTCTTAAGTTGATGACAAGACTTGAAGATTTAGAAGAGGAGGTCATGGTAAGTTTATGCAAGTAATCAAGCTTTTCATTTACATTCATGCAAGCACATCCAGGTTTTACTATCTAAACTCTCAATCTCATTCTCCATCTCCTCTATCTCTCTCTATCTTCTTCTTCTTCCCCCTCTATTTCTTTTATTTTAATTTTATATGGTTGTGGTTTATGGATGCATTTTTATTTTCTTATTTCTTTTTATGTGGTTAGTATGTGTGGCTGCATTTTTATTCCTTTCAATTCGCTTTAGTTTGATAGGTTAGATGCTCATGTGTTAGGACGCCGATTTAATCCCTTAATTTTGTTAGATGCTTATGAGTTAGGATGCATTGATTTTCGTTAGTTTAATTAGTTTAATTTAACACTTTAATTTGGTTCATTTTGCATTACTTTTAAGTTAGTTAAATAGAGTGGCGTATATCTCCTCGTGTTCGACCCGTACGCTTGCGGTTTTATTTTAACTCAAACAAGTTTTTGGCGCCGTTGCCGGGGAGATTATTGTCCATTTTATTTATCTGATTTTTAAGTAGTTCGAAGTGTTTTAGTTTATTATTTTCTCTTCTTTTTTTTTGAAAAAAAAAAAAAAAAAAAAAAATCAGTTTTTGAAAACCTCTTCTGTTTCGAATAGTGTGCGCCCAATCTAAAGTCCTTCATATGCTTCAACCCTCCATCTTTTGGTGTCCCTCATAGGATTAAGTTACCTATGACGCTACATCTTGACTTGGTTGGGTGGATTGACATGTGACTTATCTTTGGAGGTGACCACTCTTGATAACAGGAAAGCGACATAGTGAGAGTGTTGGAAACATAAACGTATAGTAGACCTCCATTCTACATCAGAATCCATATTGGAGTCGCACGTAGGTGGCTATAGAAGACTATACGGGTTCCCTTGCTGTCAACCTATATGGCATCCTTACAGCTTTTGAACCATTGTTTCGATTTTTGAGGGATAGAGATGCACTATCTACCTTGGGGTCCCTCTTGTTTCTAGTTTTTTTTTTTTTTAAGTGTTTTATTTTTCTTTAATTTTTCTAAAGGAGACCTCATATCTATTTAGGTGGCTAAGGTGTGGACTCGTGATTCAAGTAATCGTCTTCTTAGAAGACCACCTTCTCTACCACCTTTGACCATGGGTGACCAACAACCCAAGACTCTTAAGGATAGGTTTTACCCCACCAGGGCTGCACAACCCTCATGCATTAGTCTGCCTGTTGTTACAGGGAATAACTATGAACTCAAGACCAACTTCATCAGCATGCTACCCCATTTCCATGGGATGGCTAATGAGGATGCATATCTCTTCCTTAGGAAATTTGAGGAGGTCTGTGTTCTAATTAAGGTCCAGAATTTGACTGATGATGCAGTTAGGCTTAGGTTTATACCCTTTGCCCTGAAAGACCAGGCCAAGAAATGGCTCTATGGACTGCCAACAAACTCCATTAATACATGGGATGAGTTCACCATTGTCTTTTTGAGAAAATTCTTCCCTCTTCACAAGACCAATAAGCTTAAAAGTGACATCCTCCAGTTCAGGCAGAAACCACATGAGTCCTTTTCTAAATTCATGGAAAGATTCAAGGACCTCCTCTTAGAATGCCCTCACCATGGTTTTGACTTGTGGCAGCTATGCCAAATTATTTATGAGGGTATTGATTATCAGACCAAGCAACTTGTAGAGTCTATGTGTCCAGCAGGCTTTACTTCTTTTTCTGAGGAGAATGATGCATGGACATTCTTAACCAACTTGGCTGATAAGACTAGGGAATGGGAATCTTCCCAAGAGGCTGAAAGGACCACTAAGGGGTATCTCATTGAGGGTATGCCAGCCAAGGAGGCCAAACTTGATAGCCTCATAAAACGGTTGGAGTCCATAGTTCTTAAAGAGTCTATTCCAGTTAATCCGGTCAACCAGGTCAACCATGTGTTGGTATGCAGTTGGTACCAAACCCCTGGACACCTTTCTGAGGAATGCCCCAACACCTTGGTGGGCAATTCCAGCACTGAGAATGTAAGTGCTCTCTACCAAAATAACCCATATAGCAATACTTACAATCCAGGATGGAGAAATCACCCCAATTTCTCATGGAATCAAGGGAACCAAGCAGGCCCATCCAACTTTAACCATCAAGGCCAGGTTAGTGCCCAAAGGACCAACTATGCACCACAAAGCCAAGGAATGTCTCCTAACCCCTTTCCCCCTCGTCCTCATCCAGGACCTTCTATTAATTCTGCTAGGCCTCCTCTCCTTGCACCTTATCAGCAACCCCCAGGGTTTACCAATATAGGAGAGGCAACAAGACTAAATGAGATGGACAACAAGATAGCTCTTCTCATGACAAGCCACAATAACATGAAAAAACAACTCACCCAGCTTGTCACAATCCTGCATGAGAGGAAAACAGGGAAGTTACCTAGCCAGCCTGAGCCAAATCCTAGGCATCAAGGTTCATATTCAGCAAGGTACCCAAGCTCCTCCAACCAATGTTGCACAAGGCCAACAGCACCAAGGGCCCTCTAGACAGGTAAATGTTGTTTATGCTTTAAGGAGTGACCGTGAGTATCAACAGGCTAGTGCACCTCAGTCTTTATCATCTCATACTCCTGTTGACTCTCCCCCTTCTGAAGAGGCCATTGAAGTGCCTACAGTTTCAGGTTCGTCTGATGAACCTAAAGATATACTAGATGATTTGGTTGAGGAAACCAAAGAGGATTCTATTGAGGAAGTTAAAAAGACCAACCCTGAAAGAATTTATACCCCACCTGCCCCTTTCCCAAATAGGTTGGTTAGCAAGAAGTCTCCTTCTATGGAGAAGATATTGGATGTGTTCAAACAGGCTCAGGTGAATATCCCCTTGTTGGATGCTATTGTCCAGATCCCCGCTTATGCTAAAGTCCTCAAAGACTTATGCACCCAAAAGCGGACCACCAATGTGCCCAAAAAGGCATTCTTGGCTGCTAACATTAGTCCTCTAATCTCACAGCCAGTAGCAGCCAAGCATAAGGATCCGGGAAGCCCCACCATCTCTTGCACTATAGGCCATACTACTATTGATCATGCCTTATTGGACCTTGGTGCAAGTGTGAACCTCTTACCCTTTCATGTCTACCAACAACTGGGATTGGGAGAACTGAAATCGACCAAAATTACTCTTCAACTTGCAGATCGATCGGTTAAAGTTCCTAAGGGAATGATTGAGGATGTCCTGTTGAAGGTTGGGGAATTTATTTTTCTTGTAGATTTTATTGTTTTAGATACCCAACCCACTGCCAACTTCAAGGACCAAATCCCAATCATATTGGGTAGACCATTCCTAGCTACCAGCAATGCTTTAATCAATTGCAGGAATGGTCTCATGAAATTATCTTTTGGCAATACTTCTGTTGACTTCAATGTGTTTAGGTTGGGCAAGCAGCCTGACATGGATGAAGAGGTGCATATGCTTCAAGGATTTTTCGATGATATTGATACGTTCTTTGAGATTGATTTTGATTCGGGATTTCAAGAATGTATGCAAGAATTGGAGGGTGTTGATGATACTCCCTTATCTGAGGTCTGGAGCATCCAACCACCTTTGGAGCCCCTTGGACCCCTATCCACTTCCATTCCCAAATCCTCTATTATTGAGCCCCCCACATTAGAGTTGAAGGCATTGCCCTCCAACCTCAAGTATGTCTTCTTAGGACATGATCATACTCTTCCTATTATTATTGCTTCTGATTTGACTTCTATTCAGGAAGAAGAGTTGATTAAGCTTCTAAAGGACAATAAGGAAGCCATAGGTTGGACCATGTCTGACATCAAAGGTATTAGCCCCTCCATTGTTCAACATCATATACATCTGATGGAGAGTTCCACACCTTCTAGGGAACCCCAAAGGAGGGCTAATCCTGTGATGAAAGAGGCAATCAAGAAAGAGATCCTAAAATGCTTGGATCATGGCATCATTTATCCTATTTCTGATAGCCAATGGGTGAGTCCTGTGCAGGTTGTGCCTAAGAAAGGAGGAGTCACTGTAGTTGAGAATGCTAATAATGAGTTGATTCCAACCCGTATCCAAATAGGATGGAGAGTGTGCATTGACTATAGGAAATTGAATGCGGTAACTTGGAAGGACCACTTCCCCTTACCTTTTATTGATCAGATGTTAGAGAGACTAGCTGGCCATGAATATTATTGTTTTCTTGATGGTTATGCAGGCTATAACCAAATTCCTATTGCTCTAGAGGACCAACACAAGACCACTTTCACATGCCCTTATGGAACCTTTGCTTACCGGCGTATGCCTTTTGGGCTTTGCAATGCCCCTGCTACATTCCAAAGGTGCATGATGAGTATCTTTTCTGATATGGTAGAGCACTTCCTAGAGGTGTTTATGGATGATTTTTCTATTCACGGCTCTACTTTTTTTAATTGCTTGCATCATCTCTCTTTGGTTCTTAAAAGATGCATAGAAAAGAACTTGGTCCTGAATTGGGAGAAGTGCCACTTCATGGTAAAGCAAGGTATAGTACTTGATCACATTGTGTCCAAAGAAGGGATCAAGGTTGATAGATCTAAGGTGGACCTTATAGCCAATTTACCACCACCCAAGAGTGTGAAGGACATTCGATCTTTTCTTCGCCATGCAGGTTTTTATAGAAGATTCATCAAGGACTTTAGCCAGATAGCTAGACCTCTCACCTCTCTTTTGGCAAAGGACTGCCCATTTGATTTCTCTTCTGAGTGTCATGATAGTTTTGAGCAATTGAAAAGAGTGTTGACTTCAGCCCCCATTATTCAAGCTCCAATTTGGACAGTTTCATTTGAACTTATGTGTGATGCCTTTGATTTTGCTATAGGGGCTGTTCTTGGGCAAAGAATCAATAAATTGTCCCATGTGATTTATTATGCAAGTAGGACTCTTAATGATGCACAGCTTAATTATACCACCACTGAGAAAGAATTTTTAGCTGTTGTGTTTGCTTTAGAGAAGTTTAGGCCCTACTTGGTTGGATCACATGTGATTGTTTATACTGACCATGCAGCTATCAAATATCTTGTGCAGAAGAAAGATGCCAAGGCTCGCCTCATTAGGTGGGTCCTTTTGTTATAATAATTTGATCTTAAAATTAGGGATAAGAAAGGGTGTGAAAATTTGGTTGCAGACCATCTATCCTGGCTGCCTAATTCCTTGACTGTTGATTCTCCAGTCAACAAGAATTTTCCTGATGAGTATCTGATGGCAGTGTCTAGTGAACCTTGGTTTGCTGACATTGTTAATTATCTGGTTACGGGTGTGACACCTGCACATTGGTTCACCCAAGATAAGAATCGTTTCTTTTCACAAGTTAAGTATTTCTTTTGGGATGATCCTTATCTTTTTAAGACCTGCCCGGATCAAGTAATCTGGAGATGTGTCCACGATCATGAGCAACAATCTGTCTTATCTTTTTGCCATGATCGGGCTTGTGGAGGCCATTTTGGGCCTAATAAGACGCCAAAGTTTTACAGTGTGGATTTTATTGGCCTAGTCGTTTAAAGACGCTTTTACTTATTGCAAGGCATGTTCTTCATGCCAATCCTTAGGCGTCTTACTAAGAGAAATATGATGCCCCTCAACCCAATTCTGGTGGTTGAGGTGTTTGATGTATGGGGTATTGATTTCATGGGGCCTTTCCCTAACTCTTTTGGTAACCTGTACATATTACTTGATGTGGACTATGTGTCCAAATGGATTGAGGCAGTTGCTTGTAAGACCAATGACCACAAGGTGGTTGTGAAATTTCTGAAGGAGAACATCTTCTCCCGTTTTGGTACTCCCGGGGCTCTCATTAGTGATCGGGGCAAGCATTTTTGTAATCGGCCTTTTGAGGCCCTCATGAAAAAGTATGGTGTCGTCCATAAGTTGGCCACACCCTACCATCCCGGCACAGATGGCCAGGTTGAGGTTTCAAATAGGCAGATCAAGCAAATTCTTGAGAAAACCATCAATCCGAACCGCAAGGATTGGTCTAACCGATTGGTAGATGCGTTGTGGGCCCATAGGACAGCCTTCAAGACCGATCTTGGGCAATCTCCGTACCGTCTGGTGTATGGAAAGGCATGTCACTTACCTGTAGAGATTGAGCATAAGGCCTTTTGGGCTATCAAGAAGCTTAACTTTGACCTACGCACTGCAGGTGCCCATAGGAAACTCCAACTATCTAAGTTGGAAGAGCTTAGGAATGAGGCATATGAGAATGCCCGAATTTACAAGGAAAAAACCAAGGCTTTCCATGATAGGCACATTTTGAGAAAATCTTTTGAGGTAGGCCAGAATATTTTGTTGTACAATTCTCGTTTGCATATCTTTCCAGGTAAGCTGCGTTCTAGATGGGATGGGCCCTATAATGTTCAAAAAGTTTATCCTCATGGGGCTGTTGAAGTCCTCAATCCAAGTACAGGAGCTACTTTCAAGGTCAATGGCTAAAGATTGAAGCCGTACATAGAGATGCCTACTCCAGTTGACGAAGAGGTCATGAATCTCCATGAGCCTCTTTACCTTGACCCCTAATATCCTGGTATGTATCCCCTCCCTTGTCCTTATTCTTTCTTTTCTGCATGCATTGAGGACACTGCATGAATTAAGTGTGGGGGGGTGTGTTGGACTTTAATTGTGAATTTTTTGAATTTTGAATTTTGATTGTGACAATAGTTTTTGGGTATGTGCATAAGTCTCTTCGATTTGCAAAGCGAGAGTGAGAGGGAAATAGGTGCCGTCCTAGCATGCGAAATAATAAAAAAATCCCTTTTCAAGGATGGTAGTTGGTTTGTATCCGGTGATGGGGATTGAGTTTGAAAATATGAGTGCTACTTCATGTGATGGTTAGATTCCTCTATGTGTTTATGGACCCCTTTGATCTTTTGGCTAGTAGTTGAGACCAATTTGTTTGTGGCAAGGCAAGGCATGAAAGTGGAAGTGAATGAAAAGAAAAAGAAAAAGAAAAAAAATAAGGAACAGAAAAGAAAGTGGAATTCCTTAGGACTAGACAGGGCACTGTGCCTCATGAAGCAGGGTGACTTGATCGAAATTCCTTGGAAGGAAACTCAAAAAAAAAAAAACTCTAGCATCAATGTCTCAATGTCTTATGGATATATGCAAAAAGCGAAGCTACCAAGTATTTGGGTGTCTGGTGTATGCTCCACCATGTCATTCAGAGAACAGTAGTGGAGTAGAAATAGAGTTTGTGGTTGAGAAAGAAAAAAAACTTTTGCCTTAATGCCTGGAAAAAAAAGAAGTATGGTCAACATTACTCAATGCCTAAGTCTTTGGTTCCATCGATGCTATGGGGGGTTTACTTGAAGATGAGTAGTGTTCAGAAAATATGAAGAGATCCCTTGAACTTGATGCATGCTTGTTAAATGAATTGATGTGGGGTGATAAAATTCAAGTGTGGGGGAACCTTTGGCTCCTTAATCATTAGTTGAACACTTTTTGGGATTATGTGCACTGTCCTACTTATGCCATGATTAAAATTTGCAGCATTTATTTACAGTTGAATTTTGGATGTATATTCACTGCAAACACCCACGAGACACAACTCGTCCACAAGGGGTAACCTAGGGGTTTAAAGGCTTGTTGCACATGCTAAGTGCAACTGTGATTCCTACGAAAGTGAGTTAGGATTTTCTGCATTCTAGGTTAGTTTTTGTTTTTGCTTTACTTGAGGACAAGTAACGTTCAAGTGTGGGGGAATCTGATGAGCACATTTATGTGTGAAATTTTAGGGCATAAATTATACATTTTACCACATTGGACAAAGTTACACGGTGCTTTCTTGTGCTTTTCAGGGTTTAGGTGAATTCTTGTGAAAATGAAAGAGATGATGCTAAGGAGATGTTTTTAAGCTTTTTAGAAGTGTAAATGGATGCATAGCCCATCGAGTCAGCTTTGCAATGGTTCAAACGGCACTTAATTTCGAGTTGAAACGAAAAAGTTATGGTCATTTCCGTAACGACGCGTGAAAATGGTCTGTAGGGGTTTATTTATAATTATTGACAGTCGGATGGGGACAAAGTGAAACGGAAGTTCGGATTTTAGGGGTCTTAATGAAATTATCAGAAGTTACTTTACTGTACCCGAAAGATTCCATTTGGAAGGCTCTGGACAGTCCAACTTCAACTTGAGATATCTTGGGCTCCCCAACTCCGAATTGGATGAAATTTGGGTCTATTTTGTGTAATTTTTCGCAAGGAACACAATGGTGAGACCTATATAAGCATCCCATGCTCCACGTTTTCTGAAGGATAGAATGGGTATTTTATTTATTCTTGAAGGAATCCTAGTCATCACCCTTACTCTCTCTCTCCTCCAACTTCTCAAGGGCACTTCTGAAATTCTACTTGGGATAGATTTATATTTTCTCATTTATGAAAGGTTGAAAAATCAAAGATGCTTTGATTTTATTGCTTGGAGAAGATATCTACAAAGAAAAGGAAGCACTTGTTAAAATTGAAAGTTTATTTTTCTAGAAATAGAAGGTCTATGTAAACAATCTTCTCTTCTTCTTCTTTCTATTTGTTTTCTTTTTTCTTAGGATTCAAGGCATTGTAAAAGAGGAAAGAGAAGAGAATATTCTCTTTTCTTAGGGAATATTTCTCCTACACTTCCATCTTCTCTCTTCTCCTCTCTTCCACCTATAAATACCACCTACCTCTCTTGTAAAAATTGGCTCATTCACTTAGTGAAATTTCTTCTCTTCTTCTCCTTCTAATTTATGATTTTTGGCTTTTCTAAGTTCGAGTTTGCTTTTATAATTTTTAGTTAATGCTTATAATAGGTTTAGTTTATGCTTTAATTTCAATTTAAGTCTTCAATTGGGTTGTAATTTCTTAATTCTAGTTTAGGTTTTAAGCCTTCTAGTCTAAGTTCTTAAGTTGATGACAAGACTTGAAGATTTAGAAGAGGAGGTCATGGTAAGTTTATGCAAGTAATCAAGCTTTTCATTTACATTCATGCAAGCACATCCAGGTTTTACTATCTAAACTCTCAATCTCATTCTCCATCTCCTCTATCTCTCTCTATCTTCTTCTTCTTCCCCCTCTATTTCTTTTATTTTAATTTTATATGGTTGTGGTTTATGGATGCATTTTTATTTTCTTATTTCTTTTTATGTGGTTAGTATGTGTGGCTGCATTTTTATTCCTTTCAATTCGCTTTAGTTTGATAGGTTAGATGCTCATGTGTTAGGACGCCGATTTAATCCCTTAATTTTGTTAGATGCTTATGAGTTAGGATGCATTGATTTTCGTTAGTTTAATTAGTTTAATTTAACACTTTAATTTGGTTCATTTTGCATTACTTTTAAGTTAGTTAAATAGAGTGGCGTATATCTCCTCGTGTTCGACCCGTAGCTACGATTGACCCGTACGCTTGCGGTTTTATTTTAACTTAAACAATAGGCCATATATGAAGTATAACTCATATAGACCTTATGACCATCAAAGATTCCAAAGAGGTAGAAGGACTCAAAACTCCTTCAATAGCCAAAGACCACAAAGGCAGAAAAGGGCACCATCTCCATTTGACATTTGTGACCCTAGGTACCAATGACCTAAGAACTATGTTCCAGACACAAACTATAGTCCTAATTACAAGATAGTTTGGGTACCTAAGGAATCTCTCAACTCTAACAACAATGGATCCATAAGATTATGGGGACCAATGCATGTGTAAACTTTATTTTGTAGGTATGCTTGAAGAGCAAAGGGCAAGTAGAATAGTATATCGACAGTGGATGCTCCAAGCATATGACGGCAAATACGAAGTTATTCATAAAGTTGAGAAAGTATGATGGAGGATGGGTGACTTTTGGAGATAATGGCAAAGGAAAGATAATTGGCATTGGAAACATCAATATAGGAGGTACTACCATTTCAAACGTCTATCTGGTAAACAAACTTGCCTACAACCTACTCAGTGTAAGTCAACTATGTAGTGTTGGATATAAAGTAAGTTGTGATGTTTCACATTGCTTAGTTATGGATACAAATAACAAAGTAGTATTGAAAGGAACTAGAAATAACAATATATATACTTACATCATTGATGAAGCTAATTCTAGCAATACTTGCTTAGTTTCCTATGAAGATTCAAGTGTTTGGCATAGAAAACTTGGGCATATAAATATCAAATTGATTCAATCAATAGCTTCCAAGGATCTTGTCCGAAACTTACCTAAACTAAAGTTTGACAAGAATCATTTTTATGATGCATGCCAAAAGGGTAAACAAGTTAAGGTTTCTCACAAATCCAAGAACATAGTTTCAACTTCTAGACCACTTGAACTTCTCCATTTAGATCTATTTTGGCCCTATCCCTACTCCAAGCTTGAATGAAAAAGTATACACTTTTGTCATTGTTGATGATTATTCTAGATATACTTGGACTTCTTTTCTTAGACATAAAAATGAGGCTTTCGATGAATTTTCAAAACTGTGTAAGAAAATCCAAAACCAAAAGGGCTATTTGGTCACTACAATAAGAAGTGATCATGGTGGTGAGTTTGACAACTCAAACCAGTTTGGGAAATACTGTGATGATGAATGCATCACTCATAATTTTTCTCCTCCTAGAACACCCCAATCCAATGGGGTTGTTGAAAGAAAAAATAGATCTCTTCAAGAGACTACCCAGACTATGCTTCATGAATATTTCCTACCTAAATATTTTTGGGCTGAAGCTGTGAATACTGCTTGTTATGTTTTAAATCGTGTTTTGATTTGAAAGATCCTATCCAAAACACCTTATGAGTTATATTTTGAAAAGAAACCCAAAGTTGATTATTTTTAGATTTTTTGTTGTAAATGTTTCATTTTGAATACTAAAGACTCCAAAGGAAAATTTGATGAAAAATCAGATGAAGGCATTTTTCTTGGGTACTCTAGCAATAGTCGTGTATATAGAGTATTCAACAAAAACACTTTAGTAGTGAAGGAATCTATGAACATTAGATTTGATATTTCTACTCCAAAAGAAAAGTATAAACCTCTAGTTGATGATGATGAGGATGTTATATCCGAAATCTCAAAAAGAGTTGAGACTACCTCTTTAAATGAAAATAATTCTCTTCTAGACACATCAAATGAAGACTCATTAGAATTTCCTAAAGAAGTTAGACCAGTAAGAAATCATCCATTAGAACAAGTTATTGGCGATTTAGAATCAAGTGTTCAAACTAGGTCTAAACTTCAAAACACTTACAATTTTTCTGCATTTCTATCCATGGTAGAGCCTAAGAACATAAAAGAAGCCTTGATGGATAATGATTGGATTTTGGCCATG